>NC_142942.1:34026698-34214198 GCF_046866305.1 Octopus bimaculoides
TTATATATGCCGACGCAGGCGATAGCTTTTATATAGGCACAGGAGTGGCTGTGTGGTAAGTAGCTTGCTTACCAGCCACATGGTTCCAGGTTCAGTCCCACTGCGTGGCACCTTGGGCAAGTGTCTTTCTACTATAGCCTCAGGCAGACCAAAGCCTTGTGAGTGGATTTGGTAGACGGAAACTGAAAGAAGCCTGTCGTATATATGTATATATATATGTGTGTCTGTGTGTCTGTGTTTGTCCCCCCACCATCGCTTGACAACCGATGCTGGTGTGTTTACGTCCCCGTAACTTAGCGATTCAGCAAAAAGAGACCGATAGAATAAGTACTAGGCTTACAAAGAATAAGTCCTGGGGTCGATTTGCTCAACTAAAGGCGGTGCTCCAGCATGGCCACAGTCAAATGACTGAAACAAGTAAAAGAGTAAAAGAGTAAAGAGAAGGTAACTGCAGGATTTCAGCCTATTGAGATTCTCAGTTATCAAAATAGACCCATTATTACCCATGGAAACACATATTTTAAGGCAGCAAGCTGCCAGAACCATTTGTACCTGGATAAAATGCAGCATTTTATCTGTCTTTACATCACCACCATACTTTGCCTTTCATCTTTTGGGGGTTGATAAAATAAGTACCAGTTGAGTGCTGGGGTTAATGTAATTGACTTACTCCCTGCCCCGAAATTGCTGGCTTTGTGCCAAAATTTGAAATCGTTATTACACATCAAATTTGCATTTACCTGTATGTTATGTATTTGTATGCTATATACTCATACTTGACCCAGACGAAGAAGATTCATCTAAACCTGTCAATCCTACCACCAACAACAACAACTACATATGTGGAATGAATACATCTATACATCTTTCTCAGAGTGGAACAGCCTACTTCTTTGTAACGTATGGTACTTTTTTTTTTTGTCTATGGCCCTTAATCATTCTTCTTTCTCAAATTTGAATGGAATTCTTCAAATTATGGTAAACTGATGTTAAATGACATCACTGAATGTTTTACAAGATTATTTTAAATTATTCTCTATATGTTATCCTATCTTGGAAATAATTCCTTGGCAATTTTCTCGGAAAATTCTTCTTTGTTATCTTTGATATTTTAGCAACTTTAAAGGGATGCTTTTATAATTGCTTACTTTCCCTGATATCTTTCTCTTCTTTCTTATTTACTTATCAAGTTTCTTATAGTACAAATGTTATTTATCCTTCTCATCATTCTTGAATTCTTACACATTTTCTTTGCTTTCTATTTCAGTCTGCAGCTCAGTTTTTGCTTTATTTTGCAGCTGACATTTATCTTTATGGAATTCTATATCAATTGTTCAAACAGCCAGGTGGATAACATGTCAATATGATAGTAGAAAGGTTGGTCGGTTCATATTTGTCTGCCAGTTCTGAACTCTTTCTCTAGATAAGACGTTAAATCTTTTCTGACATACATACTTGTCAGCAGAGTAGATAAGGATTGAGGAAGATCAATGAGCTAACTGAAAAAAATGAGTGTTAGATTTGCATATCAAACCAAATATTTCCCATGAAAGCAAATGAGGAACATCCAATTAAACAATTATTTTAAAATAATTTTCTGACCTTGCATAAATCTTCATTATGTCTCCTTTGTGTTCCCTCAGTGTTTGGGGAATATAAAGTGGTCATTTCACATAAGACCTATTTGTGCACTATGCTTCTAAATAATAGGTACCCTGTTAATTATATGGATATTTTAGTGATTGACTTAGCCTCCATAATAACATCATTTATCCTAAGTTATTATTAATTTCTCTGTCTGTCAATAATAATAAATTGAAGACAAAAATGGAATTCGTGTGAATGTTATCTAAATATCATTAGAGTCAGACCGTTAAAAATAACTTGTGTTGCTATCAGTGATGGAATTAATAGTTCATATTTATTGCAAGCAGAGAAATATTCCTCATAAAATAAATTAAATCAATAGATATTGTTGGATTACCATTGTTGATATGAGAAATAGAAAACTAATCTTCTATGCTTTATTTGTGTTATATTTTCTATTTTTGTCTTCCTATTGAAGAATCATTCCCCACTTCACCATTTAGACAGTGATTTCTACAGCAAAGAGATCTTCTCTTAGCTAAGTGTCTTTAATAAATCAGAAGCTATTCACTGGATGGTAATGTATCTTAATCTGTTTGGTATTTGGTATTGTTGCTTTAATCAACTGATGAAATGTATTCTATCATTTCCCTGGAAAGATAAAATACAAACACAACCCTAGCAGAATTTAACCCTTTAGCATTTAAACTGACTATATTAGACCCAAATATTCTATCTGTTTTATGTTCAAACAGGCCAGCTTCAGCCTCTCACACCTACTCTACACAATGCCATTCTAAAAAAATAAACCATCACATCATCAAAATCTCAAAGATACAAGATAATATATGAATAATTCAAAACAATGTAAATAAATAAGCATTAAATTTGACAGAGTAATCTGAATATTAAAGGGTTAAACATACTTAGGTCAATTTTTCAGTACTCTACTGATTCTGTTAACCTATGATCCTTAAAAAGAATGAATCGTAATGAAATATGAAACTGAACCTTTTTTATTTATGTTCCACATCAGAAATACCATTGAGGAATCAACAACAGACTGATATTTCATTTCATTAACTGATATAAGCTGACACAAGTCATTGCTATTAAGTGAATTTAAACAAGGAGGGATGCACTTACAATTGGAAAAACATTGTTAAAGGTTGTGTTTCATCATAGTTTTATAGGACTATAGTTATACTTACTGACTGTTATTATTTACTGAATGCCCACCTCATACTTTCAACATGTGTTCAAAAACTATGAAATGCAGTTATACTGCATTTTCATAAAAACTATGAAATGAAGTTATACTTTTGATTAAGGTGCGTACATAACTCACATCTATTTTACCTTCTATAAAATGGTTATTAGTCATGTTTCAGGTAGTAATGTTTTTCTGAGAATGACCTTAGGATATAAAAGGAAAAAGGACAATGTAGAATACATCCCTTTTCCACTAGCTGAAAACCCCTCCACAACTCAACAATTTGTTAGTGTCAATATGAAATTTTATGATTATCATGCAGCTACCTGTATTTGTAAGTTATAAAAATGTCTTGTGGAAATGTAATTAAAATCCTTTTATAACTTAGGAAAATAAACAGGCAAAATTTCAGGTCATCCCATAAATAATGCATTTTTTAATACTTTTATTTTTCAAAATTAAGATAAACAAATTTCTTTTTTAATCTAAAATACACTCTCCTTCATTTTCTACAATGCTCTTCCATTTGTCTGGTAGACTTGCAAGGCCCCTCTTCCCAAATTCACTTGTCCACGACAAAAAATACTCCTCCAGTACTGCTCTGACCTCCTCTACAGAATTCATGTTTTTTTCCATCCAAATGATTTTGAAGACTATGGAATAAATAATGATCAGATGGGGCAATGTCCAGCAAATATGGTGGGTGGGGCACTGTTTCTCATACAAACTTCTTCAGCCTTTGGAATGTCATCGTCACTGTATATGGCTGAGCATTATCCTGATGGAAGAACACCTTTTGTCTTGAGACCAAAGATGGTTGTTTTTCTTCTAGCACTGACTTAAGTCGCTCAAGCTGCTCCCAGTAGATCTTCTTTGTTGTCATTTTGTTTGGGTTTGAAAGTTCTAAGTGAACTAAACCTTTCATATCCCACCAAACAGATAGCAACACCTTACATGGGTGAAGACCATCTTTAGCCTGGGGTGCTGGTGTTTCTCCTTTCCCTACCCACTGTATTTGGTGTTTGACATTTTTATAGAGAACCCATTTCTCATCACCAGTCACTATTTGGTCCAAAACAGCTTCATTTGTGATACGTGATAGCAAAGAAGAGCTCACATTCACTCTCTGCATGTGATTAGACTTGGAAAGTTTGTGAGGAACCCATTACCCCAATTTACTGACTTTTCCAATGACACGCAGTTGTCATTGAATGGTTGAATAACCAAATCCAAGATTCTATGCTAGTTCCTCAACAGTTACAATGGGATTTTGTTCCACCAGGATTTACAGGACATTCTCGTCGAGCTCTACAAATCTTCCAGCATGAGGTTGATCTTCTAGGCTGTAGTTTGTGGCTCAAAATTTCTGGAAGCACCATGGACACTGGCTTATGCTTATTGTCCGATCCCCATATACTGCAAGGGTTCCAGTTGATCTGATCAACAGAACAGCCTGCTCATGAAATTAACATGCAAGTGGCTGAGCACTCCACAGACATGTGTACCCTTAACATAGTTCTCAGAGAGATTCAGCATGGCCCTTTGAAATACAGGTACTACTCATTTTTGCCAGGTGAGTGGACTGGAGCAACATGAAATAAAGTGTCTTGCTCAAGAACACAACATGTTGCCAGGAATTGAACTCATGACCTTATGATCATGAGCCAAATACCTTAATCCCTAAGCCAAGCACCTTCACATATGTGTGTGTATTTGTGTCTGTATTAATCCCCCATCCACTGTTTGACAACTGGTGCTGGTGTGTTTATATCCCTGTAACTTAGTGGTTTGGCAAATGAAATCAATAGAATAAGTACCAAGCTTAAAAAATAAGTACTGGAATCAATTTATTCGACTAAAAATTCTTCAAGATGGTGCTCCAGCATGGCTGCAGTCTAATAACTGCAACAAGTAAAAGATAATCCACTTAAAATAGTAAAAAAAAAAACTATTTTAACATACCATATGCAAATTAACCAACTTCAAAAACAGGGTCTGTTTATTCAGTACAGGCTACAGTAATGCATAGCATTTTGGTAGGCATATTCTTGAAAGAAATTGAAGGAATCCACTAATCTTAATCAGAAAACATATCTAATGGCCTTTTAGATAAGGTTATAAATGAAAGTTGAAATAAATTCACACAAATAGGTGCAGGTGTAGCTGTGCGGTAAGAAGCTTGCTTCCCAACCACATAATTTGGGGTTCAGTCCCACTGCGTGGCACCATGGGCAAGTGTCTTCTACTAGAGCCTAGGGCCAACCAAAGCCTTGTGAGTGTATTTGGTTGATGGAAACTGAAAGAAGCCTCTGTGTGTGTGTGCATGCACGTGCATATGTGTGTGCACATGTGTGTGTGCACATGCGTGTGTGCACGTGTGTGTGTGTGTGCATGTGCGCACATGTGTGTGTGTGTGTGTTACAACCACTTGACAACCAGAGTTAGGCTGTTTACATCCCTGTAACTTAGTGGTTTAGCAAAAAGAGATTGATAGAATAAGTACCAGGCTTTAAAAAAAATAAGTACTCGGGTAAATTCAATCAACTAAAAGTTCTTCAAGACAGTACTCCAGCATGGCCAGTCTAATGACTGAAACAGATAAAAAAAGAGAATAAACACATAGCTGTGACAAAACAGCTGGGGTTCTTTTTAGTAATTCCAGATTACTGGAAGTAAGATAAGAGTTCCAGCACTGCTGTTGTTAGTAAAAGGTTCTGCATATTAGCCATGATGTTTGTAGGATTTATCAGGTCGATGGGAGTAAAGCGATTGACATTCAATTTAAAGATCTGTAGGTGAATATATGCATGGGAAATATAAGTAGGAAGAAGTTCAAAGGTTTGTGTGATCTGTGATGAAGAATGATTGGCTAAATTGTTTAATGTGGAGGATCTGAGTTGAGCAGATGATGTTGTAGTAGAGGTAACTGATACAGAGAGAAGAGATGCTGTGTAGTTTAAGAGAGAGAAATTACTGGTAACCTCAGTTTTAAAGACATGTTCAATTTCTAATAGTAATTGTTTCTCTTCGTTTATACTAATAATGATGATTCCCTTATTGTGTGTGAGAGAGAAAGAGAGAAAGGTGGGGCAAGAGAGAGAGAGAGGCAGAGCCTCCTGAAGTATATTTAAAGTACCCAGTAAATTTTACATTTAAACTCCAGCTGCTGCAATGTTATATGATAGGAATGTGTTTGTAATTAAGTTGGCAGAACCATAAGCACACTGGACAAAATGCTAAGTGGCATTTCATCTGGTTTTACATTCTGAGTTCAAATTCTGCCGAGGTCAACTTTGCCTTTCATCCTTTCAGGGTCGATAAAATAAGTGCTGGTTGAATGTTGGGGTTCATGTAATTGACTTGTCCCTTCCTTTGAAATTGCTGACCTCGTGCCAACAGAGTAGAGAACTTAATCTTCTGCCATGCAGTGAAGTGTTTCATAAATAAATAATTAGCAATGTTCTAGTTTTAATAAAGCTTCTTAGTTCAATAATTCTTTCAATGAATCTTTGAACAACCAAGACAGAAAAAAAAAAAAACTATTGACACTACAATTGCAGTAAGGCAAATGGAAGAACAGTACAAACACAGGAAGAATTTTTCCATGAAGCAATTCTATGGAACATGATGCTTTTTGTCACAGCACACTAGTGACTGAGTTTACTGAATTGACACTTGGCAATAAATACTACCACTGGTCTTCTCATATTCTTGTAGTTCTATTTTGAATACCATAGAATGAATAATTTACTTGATCTACTAATGTTACAGCAAAAACTTCTAAACGATTAAGCCTTAAATGTGAAGCCCACATTTCTAGACATAGTTGTGAGCGCTGACGAGGTATTCACAGTTGTAATGTCTTTATGGCAGTCAAGAGCAAACTGCAGCCCATGAGACTTTCTGAATAGCATGCCTAATGAAAAATTACCCTGAATTTGTTTTAGCAGTGCAGTCCAATGAGGATGAACTATGTCCTACGTAACCTACTTCTCAAAAAAGATTGCCTATGCCTGCTTCATGAATAACAAAATTCTATCTAATCCAGTGATTCTTAACCAGGATGGTAACACTCCCCTGGGGGAAATGTGAACTCAAAAGAGGGTGATGCATATCAACACTGCACTAAAGGAGACACGGGATATTTAGAGGAGTTTTAATTTCTCTTAGAACTATAATATTGGTTTCAAATTTTGGCACAAGGCTAGCAAGTTCTAGGGGGGTGGGGATTAAGTTGATTATATCATCCACAGTGCTCAACTGGTACTCATTTTGTCAACCCCAAAAGGATGAGAGGCAAGATCAACCTCAGTGGAATTTGAACTCAGAACATAAAGACGGATGAAATGCTATTAAGCATTTTGCCCAGCATGCTAATGCTTCTACCAACTCACCACCTTCTTAGAACTATCATATTTAAACCAGGTATTATAATGTTTAAATCAGGTACAATAGTTATGTTTTAAACACATTTTCAAAACAGAATGTTTGTCAGGATGAAAATATGTTATCAGAGAACGTAAACTTGACTGGACTAATGTGCCAAAGTACAATGTAATTTTGCTATATAAGCTCATAACTTCAGTAATTTCCATAAGAATTTAACATAAGGCCACTTTTCCTATGAAATAGAAAGAGGCATACACTTGATGGAATACTAGAAGAAAATATAAATAATAAAGCCCACCTGTGTGATATAATCTGTTGGGAATCTATTTTTTTTTCTGCAAAGAAGAAATGTCTGTGTGGTTAAGAAGAAACTTACCTTGTAACCATGTGGTTTCAGGTTCAATCCCTCTGCATGTACTATGGGCAAGTGTCTTCAATTATAGCCCCAAGCTGACCAATGCCTTGTGAATGAATTTGGTTGGAGGAAACTGTCTGGAAAGCCCTCATGTATGTGTGTGTGTGTGTGTGTGTGTGTGTGTGTGTGTGTGTGTGTATGTTTATGTTTGTGTTTGTTTCCTGCCACCTCCACCACTACCACCACCATCACTGCTTGACAATTGGTGTTGATTTGTTTACAGCCCCATAACTTAGCAGTTCAACAAAAGAGACCAATTGAATAAGTACCAGATTTAAAAACAAGTACTAGGGTCAGTTTGTTCCTCTAAAAACCCTTCAAACTGGTGCTCCAGCATGGCTGCAGACCAATGACTGAAACAAGTAATAAATAAAAGAAAGAATGGGAGAGAAAATTTGTAAAACATTTATTAAGTTCTAAATTATAAAAGGTTGAGAACCACTGATCTAATCAACCATTTTACTAGAACAGAAAAGCTGTAAAATGATACAATGATAAGATACTGAGCAAGGAAAGATAAATGATAACTCCTTTGTCTTCAACACTAGATACAAAGAAATAACAACAAATAATAAAAACATCTCTTTCTAATAATTTATTAAGATTACAGTTTTATTAGATGAAAATTTAGATTTTATCTTGTTTTTTTTCTTCAACTTAAATATATTTTTTTTTCTACAGGAATGGTCTCTTCAACAGTCCAACTTAATCACTTTGTTACACAGCTAAATTTACTCTGAACATTATTGGTCTGTACACACAGCTCTGTCTTTTCTATTTACTACAAATAAAGTTTTCATTGGTCAATATACATTCTTCAACTCTCAAATTCCTCAAGTATATTTTATATATTAATATCTTAACACCACTAAAATGCTTAGCAGCATTTCATCCATTTTTATGTTCTGAGTTCAAATTCTGCCATGGCCAACTTTGCCTTTCATCTTTTCAGGGTCAATAAAATAAGTACCAGTTGATCACTGAGGTCAATGCAATCAACTTAGCCCCTCCCTCTAAATTGCTGGCTTTGTGTCAAAAATTTAAACCAAATCAGCACACCTGGTAAAATGCTTCATGGTATTTTGTCTGTCCTTACGTTCTGAGTTCAAATTTTGTCAAGGTTGACTTTACCTTTCATCCTTTCAGGGTTGATAAAATAAGTACCAGTTGATGTAATTGACTAGCTGCCCCCACCCCGTTCCTGAAATTGCTGACTCTGTGCCAAAATTCGAAACCAATATCTTAGCACCTCTCTGTTACAATAGAAAGTATTCAGCTAAATTATTGATGTCTTCTTACAAGGACACAACTTCTTAGTTCAGTGTTTGGGCTGAAGTAAGTCTATGTAATAGTAACGATCTTCACAAGATCATCAGATGATGATGATTAAATGAAATGGAATATTTTATGAACTTGGCTCACTGAGAACAAAATGGTAAGATTTAGTCTAAATAAAAGTTCTAGAGAAAAAATAGATAATTATCTATCTTTTCTATATGATTATAATCATATATTAATTATCGCATATATATATTGATACAGGTATGGATGTGCTGAGATGGTTCCAGGTTCCATACTACTGTATGGTTCCTTGATTAAGTATCTACTATTATAATCTTATATTAATTAATACCTTGTCAGCGAAATTAGTAGGTGGAAATTGTATGGAAGCTTGACATACATATATATGTATATGTGTGTGTATGTATATACATGTGTGTATATATATATATGTGCATGTGTGTATATATATATGTGCATGTGTGTATATATATGTGCATGTGTGTATATATATGTGCATGTGTGTATATATATGTGCATGTGTGTATATATATGTGCATGTGTGTGCAGTATGTGTTCCCTGTTCAGTCTCACTGTAGCACATTGGGTAAATGTCTTCTACTATAGCCCCAAGCTTACCAAAACCTTGTGGGTTAATTTGGTTGATGGAAACTGAAAGAAGCCTATTGTATGTATGTGTGTGCATACACATGCATGCGTGTATGCGTATGTTCTTTATGCATTTTAAAACTGAGTTGCTGATTTTGACGTACGGGGTATCAAAAGATTCAGTAATCTTTCAGCTGCCAAATAAACTTTATTTTCATTTACATATTTTCTATGTTGTCTCAACAATCAGCTATAGCTATTTGAAAGATACTGCTCTACAATGACCAGGTTTCATTAGAAAGTGAAAATAGTTTCACACTTTCAATTTGAACCAAAATTACAAAGTGTTGCATTACAAGAGTGAAGATGTGTGTGAATAATGAAAGTAATGTGTCTCCAAATTAGCCACACCTATATTATGATAAAAAAAAAGTTGCTTATCATCTATATATATAAAAGAGAGTTTGTGTGAGTCACTCACTCTCTCTCTCTCACATGCACACACACACGCACATATATACAAAAAAGATGTATGCATATGTATTTATGTACATGTATATGAAAAATAATGTGTGTGTGTGTGTAAGAGAGAGAAAGAGAGAGAATGGTGGTGGCAGCGATGGGGGAAGAGAGGAAGGGGAGGAGAAGAGGGGAAGGAGGGGAGGTGGTGATTGCAGTAGCAGCGGTAATGGCAGCAGCAAAGTTGATGATGATGATACCAATGTAATTCTAGTTGAATATCTATACCAGTTTTATATCTTTCAGGAGTTGTTCTATTTGAACAGTTACATTCAGTTAGTGAATATTAGTGTAAATATATTTACCTTTTAGTTTTTACTTGTTTCAGTCATGAGACTGCGGCCATGCTGGGGTACCACATTGAAGAACTTTAAGTTGACTGAATCAACTCCAGTACTTTTTCTTTTTAAGCCTGGTACTTATTCTAGTGATCTCTTTTGTCAAACTGCTAAGTTATGGGGATATAAACACACCCACACCACTTGTCTAGCAGTGGTGAGGGACAAACACAGGCACAAAACACACACACACACATGCATGCATGCACACACACACACACACACACACACATATCCAATGAGCTTCTTTCAATTTTTGCCTACCAAATCCACTAACAAGGCTTTGGTTAGCCCAAGGCTATAGCAGGAGACACACAGGTGACACACAGTGTGACATGTAAGGTGACATGCAGTGGGACTGAACTCCAAACCATGTGGCTGGAAGCAAACTTCTTACCACACACCCATGTATAATTTATATTTATATAATATTACTACAAATATATAACTCTGGTTTTATTTTGGTGTATATGTGTGAGTGTATATGTGTTAGTGTAACTCTATCATAGATCTATTAATATGGCCCTGTTCTGGTTTCTCAGTAACTATGTCTAATTAATTTCCTTTAGGTGACATTTCTTTAGATATAAATAAATATTTAAGGTGCAAGGTCTGAATGGAGAAACAAGTTCATAGGTTGTGAGTTCATATCTTACTATAGTTAGTGTATTCTGTCTGTGAGCTATTCTCTTTAATTCTCCATGCTAAAGGCTTCATCCTTAATTAAGAATTTCATAATTACATTTACATCAGGATAAATGACGAATGGATGATGATAATAATAATAATAATAATAATAATAATAATAATAATAATAATAATAATAATAATAATAATAATAATTATTATTATTATTATTATTATTATTATTATTATTATTATTATTATTATTATTATTATGATGATGATGATGATGATAGCTTTTAATTAAGTATAACACCAGTTTCATTATGATGTAGATATAATTGTTTCAACTGATCCCCCCTCTCTCTGCTCCCATTGACACAGTATTATTAGTAATTATTTCATTAATTCCAAAGAAATGAAAAAAATAAACTCCTGAAAACTTTCACTGCAAAAATGTGAAGAAGCTATATCAGTGATAGAAAGGCGTTTTTGGAATTTGGAGTATGCTAAGGTCCATGTGGCTCAAGTTAGGAAGGAAGCAGACAAGGCTTATTCACTATAAGCCTCCTTCCTCTATGAACTGAAAAATAGAAGAATACCATCCCTCTGCATATCCC
This sequence comes from Octopus bimaculoides, assembly GCF_046866305.1. Lineage (NCBI taxonomy): Eukaryota > Metazoa > Mollusca > Cephalopoda > Octopoda > Octopodidae > Octopus > Octopus bimaculoides. The sequence goes on from NC_142942.1 coordinate 34,038,294, forward strand.
ATCCTGTTTCCATCACTGAAACATTATAGACATAGTAAATTATCTCTGGGGAAAAACTCCATCACATTGTATTATTCAAATTCAATCACTATTGATCCAGTAAGGTTTTAAAAAGAAACCTTTTATTCATGCATGTCTAAGTTTGTAGAATATAAGACAAGCAGCAGCATATTGTCAATTGTACAAATGTGTGTGTGCGTGCACACACTCATACACGCACGCACGCATGCACACACACACACACACATGCTTGTGCACATATATACTTAATCATACTTACATATAACTTATATTTCTTTAATATCTGGCTTTATTTGGTAATAGGTATGGCTGTGTGGGATGAAGCTTACTTCCCAACCACATGGTTCTGGGTTCAGTACCACTGTATAGCACCCAAGGCAAGTGTCTTCTACTACAACTTTGGGCTGATCAAAGCCTTGTGAGGGGATTTGGTAGATGGAAGCCCATCATATTTGTGTCTGTGTGTGTGTGTCTTTGTGCTTGTGTTTGTTCCCCACCACCACTTAACAACTGGTGTTGGTGTGTTTATGACTCCATAATTTAGCAGTTCAGCAAAAAGTGACTGATGGAATAAGCCTCAGGTTTAACAATAAAATAAGTACTGGGGTTGATTCATTCAACTAAAAATTCTTCAAGGTGGTGCCCCCAGCATGGCCACAGTCTAATGACTGAAACAAGTAAAAGAGAAAAGAACTTTTCAGTACTTTACTAGGATTCTTGCTAACTATTCATATTGGATTGAATAAAGCAAAAACAACTTTTTTTCCTCAAAATGGGTTTATATTTCCTGAAATAGAAATTTTTACTGTTTACACATTTGGGTGAGGATAAAAATTTGTTCTATTTTACTTTAAATCCTGTGATAACAAAATAATTTGTATTATAACCAAACCAAAGAATGCTAAAAATAGAGGGAGAATTTAGGATTCCTATGGCATTTTTTTGTAATGTTATCTGCATGTTGATCATTGAGAGTAACCATTTCCTAAATCGTGTCAGTGTCTGGCATTGAAGTTGATATATTACAATAATGCATTCACTTAAACCAAAGACATCTTTATAATGTTACAATTACTAAACTAGGAGCATTTGATAGAGTTACAATTTTTAACTAGGAACATCATACAATGTTACAATTGCTAAACCAGGCACATTTTGTTGTTTTACATTTGCTAAACTAGGAACATGTGGTGTAAAAAGTATTTGATACTTTTTCTAACTAGGGACATCTTCTGGTGTTGCAATTGCTAAACTAGGAACATGTAGTGTTAAAATTATTTGATACATCTTGTAGCACTACTGTTGGTCTAATCTATTTTGAGGCAGTAATTTACAGTTATATACTCATAATCAGGCATTTTTGTTGCCCCTCACAGCGTGCAAGGTCATATTGTACCTATTCTACATCAGGGTTACACATGGTAAAGAGATACATCAATAGATTTATAGTAATGTGGGGCTATGTGATAAGAAGCTTGCCTCCCAACCACATGATTCTGGGTTCCGTTCCACTGTGTGGAAACTTGGGCAAGTGTCTTCTACTATAGCCTCAGGCTAGCCAAAGCCTTGTGAGTGGATTTTGGTCAGCAGAAAGTGAAAAAAGCTCCAGTCAAACCATCCAACCCATGCCAGAATGGAAAACAGACGTTAAATGATGATGATGATGATGATGATGATGATGATGATGATGATGATGATGATGATGATGATGATGATGATGATGATGATGATGATGATGATGATGATGATGATGATGATGATGATGATGATGATGATGATGATGATGATGATGATGATGATGATGATGATGATGATGATGATGATGATGATGATGATGATGATGATGATGTTGTTGTTGTTGTTGTTGTTGCTGTTGCTGTTGTTGTTGTTGTTGTTGTTGTTGTTCAGCATTTCCAGTTTCAAGACCAACAATAGACCACTACTATTGATTTGTAACTACTTGCATCTTTGTACTACTTTTCTATCTCCAAGCAGTTGCAATATTCCTGAAATGTTACTTATTCATTCATCCCAGTTGCAAATATGTGAGATTGTTATCAACACAGTGTGTGTTGTGTGCCAGAAAGAAAAGTCAAGAAGATTATGAAGGATCACAGATATAAGTTGTTTTGAAGGGGGTCATAATTCTATAACTAGAGATATAGTTCCTCTTTCAGCAGAAGAAAGTATAAGCAACAACAACTACACTATCTGAAGAAACAGAAGGTAAATATTATGTGATATTTTAAGCAAAAGACGTTAAAAGTAGGTGGAATGTATGAAATGAAACAAATGTTAGATTTATGAAAAACAAGAAAAGCACTGAAAGAACTCTTGAAAGAAAGCATAATGTAAAACCAAATGTTATAAAAGAACCTAAAAAAATTTGTTATTTTACATACATCTCACAGATGTTTAATAGCCACTCTACTTCCACTTTGATTTGCTAAATATAACTATTTATTTGCCTTCTGCAGGTGAGAATCTTACAACTGTTATCAAGAGGTCAAATATAACCTCTGTATATAAAATGATAAACGGAGAATATAGATTGTATCTAAATAGTTTCGATGTTTAGGTACATATTGAACAGGTGTAGCTAAACACTGTCTTGGTGTTTAGATACTTATTGAGTAAACTAGCAAACTGCTTAAAGAAAGAAAAATAACTGGGTACCATTTAAAATTGTTCTCTTCTCAGCCAGGCACTTCCTGCTGCTATTGAAGCATGGCTTGCATTTTTCCAGGATCTTCCACTTTATGCTGTACTACGTAGCACTTTCTTTTAAAGACCAGACATGTTTGGCTTGTGTAAATTTGGTCTTGTGGCTGTTAGCTCTGCCTTGTATTCCACTGTCTCTGTGTTGCAGTGGCTGTTCAGCAGACAAGTTGTGTTACCTCTACATGAGCATCCTACCTCTGCCTCAGGTGTAGGCCTATCAACTAAAATCTTTTTTACACTAGGTTCACAGCTAAAGGATAGTCTCAGGGTGTGTCTATTAAATATTTTATTGAATCTATTAGTACGGGAGAAGTGCCTATCAACTAAACTAAGGAAGATCTTACCTGCTCTGGTTTTAATGTTTAAAGAGAAGGGTGTTGTGAGCCACAGCACTTTCTGGTGGCACTTTCTCTTGAGTTTGAACTCAGAATGTAGAAACAGATGAAATGCAATTAAGCATTTTGTCTGGCATGCTAATGATTCTGCCAGCTCGCCGCCTTACTTCTGGGGAGGGGGTAAGTCAATTACATCAACCCCAGTATTCAACCGGTACTTATTTTATCAACCCCAAAAGATGAAGGTAAAGTCGACCTCACTGCCATTTAAACTCAGAACATGAAGACAGACAAAATGCCCAGCGTGCTTACTATTCTGTCAATTTACCACCTTAATAGTGGTAGTAGTAGTAGTAGTAGTAGTGGTAGTGGTGGTGGTGGTGGTGGTGGTGGTGGTGGTGGTGGTGGTGGTGGTAGTAGTAGTAGTAGTAGTAGTAGTAGTAGTAGTAGTAGTAGTAGTAGTGGTGGTGGTAGTGGTAGTAGTAGTAGTAGTAGTACAAAGGGTTTCAAATTTTGGCTCAAGGCCAGTAATAATAATAGTAATGATTTCAAATTTTGGCACAAGGCCTGTAGTTTGTGAGTGGGGATAAGTCAATTAAATCGACCCCAGAGCTCAACTGGTACTTATTTTATCGATTTTGACAGGATGAAAGGCAAAGTCAACCTTGGCAGAATTTGAACTCAGAATGTAAAGACAGACGAAATACTGCAATGCATTTTGCACGGCATGCTAATGAATCTGCCATTTCACTGCCTTGATAATGATAATAATGATAATGATAATAATAATAATAATAATAATAATAATAATAATAATAATAATAATGATAACAACATCAACAACACAAGTAAGCTAAAAGTTCTAAAGTAACCCCATTTCAAATTAGAAATATTATCATTCATATTACATGATATAAAGGTTCAATAAGGTGACACAATATGGGTGTCCAATTCATGTTTAAGAATATTAGAACTATCAATCATCCAGTTTAACATGACCAACTGGTCTTTGAATGTCTACAGCAGAGCTCAGTTTGTTGCAAGCATTTGAGTGAGATTTCTGGTTTGGAAATAATTTTCTCCTTTCCTCCTATCAGCTTCAGCGGCCCCTGTCAGAAGAAATTGAAGTGTCATGGATGCTAGCTTCTCTTCTTGAGTAAACAATAAAAAAAAAGAAGAAAAATAACGATGTTATAGAAATGATTTAAGAATAAAATGGAGACTGCATGTTAGGTGGTGGGGGAAGGGATGAAAGTAGAAATTAACCAAAATCTCTTGCTCCACTAAATCCATCTCTTATCCAATGATTCAATAGTTATATTCCATAGATATATGATGATGATGGTGGTGGTTATTATTATTATTATTATTATTATTATTATTATTATTATTATTATTATTATTATTATTATTACTATTATTATTTTTATTTTTATTATTATTTATTCCATAAAAAGTGTCATGTAATAAATTATACTATTACAGTAGTGGCTTGAAGTTCTAGGTCATTGTTATGGATTTTTAGTAAGACATGTCCATTCCTATTCATAGTTACTGTTTTGTTACTAAATCATGCTGCTAGGATTAGACAGCTTGGTTATTCTCTTAACTGATAGAATTTTATCATCAGTTTAGACTGGTTCTGATAAGTTTCCAATTGACTGGTGATCTGAATATATTTCTACCATTATGCATACAGACAAATGCAAGTGTGCGCGCATGCACACACACACACACACACACACACACAATTTTTATTATAGCCATAGAGGTACGTAAGTGACTAAAAAAAAGCCTACAGTGTTTGGAGAAAGTCACTTTTCCCTAAAAATTGTTTAGCATTTACCCACCACTGCCATACCTACAAGACACTCTCCAAAACCCCTAACCCTAACCCTAACTTTCAGCCTCTTCCTGCCTCCCCACTGCAGTTGATCCTTCTGGTTTCTTACCAAAAGGACCTCCATAAACTTTCTGGAGTCATTTTTTTGCCTCCATTTCTCAATCCTAATGATTCTGTAAGTTGTATGCCACTAGATAAAGTTCCACTTTCACTGCCCACTCTACAGCCAATTCCAAACTACACTCACTTGATAAATCTATTCCAAATCTGTCCTTTTCTATTCCACTAGACACACCAACAGTCATATAGGTCAAGTATGAAAGCACTTCCTGTTACTTCAAAGCTCCTTTTGTCATCCTCAAACAATGTACTTCAAACCTAGGTTTTGATGCTTTTCAATTGGGCTAACTCTCAATAAGGGTTTATCCTAATTTTGGAAACAGAAATTTATGCCCCATTTTCATCCAACTTTCATCCTATCTCACTTATCTCCATTAACTCAAAGGTAATGGACACATATTTACAATGATGTTCCTCAACACATTGAATCTTGCACTTAACAACTACTAATAAAAATTCCATAAAATCAGATCTACTTGAGACCTACTCTCCTATGTCACTCACCAGTGGGCGCTTCCTCTTGAGAAATTTGGTAAAAGCAATACTTGCTACTGATGTTAGCAAGGCCTTCAGCCATGTCTGGCATGCAAATCTCCTCTTTAAATTGCCCACCTACTGGCTTCATTCATTTATCATTTCTGTGGAGAATAGCTTTCTATCAAGTCACACTGTCATGGGTGTGCTAACGGTGCTCTCTCTCTCTCTCTCTTTGTCTCCCCCCTCTCTCTTTCTCACCCCCTCTCTCTCTTCCTCTTCCACACTTTATCAACTCAAGTATGCTCCAAGGCTCAGTTTTGTTACCCACGCTCTTACTTCTTTATCTCAATCACCTGCTGCTAGCCAGCACATCCAACAATGCCCACTCTTGCACAAAAGATACCATCCACCATTTTTACATATCCTTCTGTAACCAAGCATCATTTACTAGTAATCTTGGCACCTTACACCAAACCTACATTGATTTCACAACAGAGACTTGAAAATACCCTTTAACCCTTTTAGCATTGAAACTGATTATATCTGGCCCAAATATTCTTCTTCAGCAGAATATGTTTTTAGTATGTATGCATGTATGTATGTCTGAGTATGTATGTATGTATGTATGTATGTATTATGTATGTATGTATGTATGTATGTATGTATGTATGTATGTATGCATGTATGTGTGTATGTATTCACCTGTGTACACACTAGCGGAGCTAGAGTGTGTGCCGCCCAGGGCAGCCCTTCCGTTTGCCACCCCCAGACCCCACAAAAAAACCACAGCAGACCCAGAAGTGCCACCCAGGGTGAACGACCCCTACTGCACTCCCCTAGTTATGCTAGTGTGTGTACATGTATGTATGTGTGTATGTATGTATGTTTATCTGTATCCATGTATAAGAATGGTGATGACAATAAGAAAGAAGTGCATTCATATTTCATTTTTAACAACCTTTCATAGTACAATTCCACTCTTTATTCTATTCACTGCAATAAGTGTACTGTTGTCACTGATATCCTGGTTGTTCAGATATATTTATCTCCATGACATCCTGATTCATATGCCATTTTAATTCAAACACACTTGTTCTCAGTAACATCCTGGTTAATAATTCATTGCTATTATGCAAAAGTGTCGTAAGTCCAAAATATTGCTTTTTCAGAAAATGCACAAAATAGTTTCACCATTCCATAGCAAAACTGTTGTACTACACTTTGACAATTTTTGATATCTTGGCATCTGAAGCAGCTGGAGATATGATAGTTTGACCAAAAGAACTGGCTATTGCGAGCAAAAATAATATTGAAAAAAAACGCATTTGGCCAAATTTGGACATATGACAGTTTAACATAATAACAACGACATGAAGGCAATGACTTGAACTTTAAAACACTTTCATCGACACAATACAGAACATTAGCAAATCTTCTACTCTCAGCTTTCCTCTTTACTAATTAACTCTTGTAATTAAATCTTACTTCTTAACCCTTGTCCATCCTTTTTACACTTCTTGTAGGTTTATCTTATATTATAGGTCTATCCTCTGTTCTTTTCCACAACTATGTGACCTGTTCCTTGCCTGAGGTACTGTCTAACCCAGGGGTTTTCAAACTTTTTGACTTGCAGACCCCTTTATATTTCAGGCTTTACCTTATAAACGCTTATGAAATTTATACATAATATTTGCTTAAAATAACATATATTTTTATATTTATTTATTTAACAGTATTTAACAAATAGGTTTATTGTCAATTAAAAGATTTCGATTAAAAAACATGTATAAAATCAAATTGCCCATAAAAAGTATTTGCTGTCCACGGACCCCCCTTGCGGACCACAGTTTGAAAACCCCTGGTCTAACCCACAACTAAGTGGCTTACTGTGAATATGCTCATAAGAACCTCCAGAATACTTGCTTCTCCCCCAACTAATGCTTCTTTATCTCCTCTCTCTTCTCACCTTGAGAAATCTTTCAACTTCCAAACTTTCATCTCTTAATTCTCCATTCAGATTTGTCCTATCCTCAATCTTAAGTCACTCACCAATCTCCTATAACAATAATTACTTGCTCGTTATGGAGGAGGAATTTAGTTTTCAGAGTTATCTACTTGACTTGTTTTACAGTAACGACAAAAATGAACCTAATATCCTCTCAACAGGTAGATCAGCAATTGGATGGCTGCTAACCTTCTGGTGTTTGTGTTGCAAACGATTACGTAACTTCTATCATAGAACTCTAGCACCCTCTTGTGATATGGAACTCTAGATCTCTCTCCATTTCTTGTCTGCACCATTCTTACTTCTGTAAATGAATGCGTTTCTTACTTTTAAAGTATCAACCTGAATTAAGCACCTTTCTAAAATCTTAACTATCACACCAGACTTATCTTTCATCAGACCAACATTGATACAAGCAGATTTGAAATTAATAACTTGACAATGTCATTACTGCAATTTGTGGTAGGATTACTTGGTAATAGTTAAGTAACAAGTATCTGATATTACACATACCAGGTTTCAGTTCTATTTATACAGTTGGTGTAATAATTTATTGTTTTGTAGTAAATAATTAATTATGATGAGATGTTATTCCTAACGTTAACAGCTTTATTTATCAGGTCCCCGGTGTACTTAATAACCTACATGTGGGGACAGGGAAACTGAGGCTAGAGAAACTGATGGAGAATCATTTTCCATGAGTTTCTAAACAACCTTATACAATCTTTTTTCCAAGAGTCTCTGTCCAACCTACACAATCATTTACTTGTTTTAGTCACTAGATTGCAGCCATACTGAGGCACCACCTTGAAGGATTTTGTTGAAGAAATCGACTCCAATACTTACGTTTAAGCCTGGTACTTATTCTATTGGTCTCTTTTGCCAAACCACTAAGGTACAGGGATATAAACAAGCCAACACCAGTTGTCAAGTGGCTGTAAGAGACTAACACACACACATACACATACACACACACACACACACAAAGATATCAATACACACACACACAATGGACTTCTTTCAGTCTATGCCTATCAAACCCACTCACATATACATACACATGTTAACATAATGGTATTTTTAACTCCAACATTTACTGAGCTGACTTATATTTAAAGGAAATTCACCCATAACCATCCCATCTTTTTATATAAACAAATAGAACTAATATGTCCTACTTATCCAGTATAACATCAACTTTTTTAAAATGTAATAGGATGTGATTTGAAGGAGATTTAGCTGATAATTGACAGCGAAAAAAAAAATAACCTAAGAAAATTGAATCTTAGAAATTAAGAAAATATCAAATGCTTGTGGATTTCAATAATAAAGAAGTGAATTTACAATTTTCACAAAGTAAACAAACAGAAAAGATTAGGGACCTATCTATGTTGACACACATATATGCACATAAGATTAAGGACCAATACATGTTGACACACATAACCATACATAAAAGGGAAGAAAAATACTTAATATACAAAGGTGAAGGCGTAGCTGTGTGGTGAGAAGCTTGCTTCCCAACCACATGGTTCTGGGTTCATTCCCACTGCGTGGCACCTTGGGCAAGTGTCTTCTACTATAGTCTTGGGCCAACCAAAGCCTTGTGAGTGGATTTGGTAGACGGAAACTGAAAGAAGACTGTCATAAATATACATTTATGTTTGGATGTCTTTGTATCGGTGTTCGTCCCCTACCACCATTTGACAACTAGTACAGGTTTGTTTATGTCCCCATAATTTAGCATTTCTGCAAAAGAGATTGCTGGAATAAATTCCAGGCTTAAAAAAAATACTGGAGGCAATTCATTCAACTAAAAATTCTTCAGGGCAGAGCCCCAGCATAGCTGCTGTCTAGTGACTGAAACAAGTAAAAGGTAAAAGGTAAGTAAAATACTTAGATTTTTGTAATTATGACTATGTCTCTCAGATAAAAGCACAGCTTTTGTCGTTTAGCAGTCTTTTTTTATTTTATCCAATAACATTATACATTTATGCAGCAACTAATGTCTGTTGGAAAATGAAGTTAATTTGTGACTAAATGACTGCCATTACTTGTCTGAATAAAATAGGGATGGTTGTGAACTCAAAATCACACGGTTGCAAAGCAAACTTTTTAACCAAACAACTATACTTGTATCTTGTAAATTTTAAGAATAAACTTGTGTTTTTAATCATCAAAGAAATGGCAATTTTTAGTAATGACTCATATCAGCCAGTTCGACATTTAATATAGCTAGAAGCAGATCTAATATCTGGATGTTCTCTATAGATCTAACTCAGAATACTTGTACACTTCAGGTAAACATCTTATTCAATCTATTAAAGCTGCAGATTGAATTGCCTGCAGCTATAATAAACACTAGGCAAATAGCTTAAAAAGGAAGGGCAGAGAGACATCCATTAAAGAAAGACAATGGAACTAACTGAAAAGACTACTGCTGTGACTGTGCACATCTTGTTTTAATATCTGCATGGAATAGTAAAGTTCACTATTTAATCAGAAAGGACTTCAAAGAAGCTGTATAATTCCACAAAAGATTGTTTGAATTCTACTCCTAAACATGGAGGATATATTTACTAGGGGTCACTGACTGCTGGAAACAATTACTGTCATCTAAAATAATCCAGTCTCAAAGTGTTTATTTGCTGCATGCTGCTGCTGCTACTGCTGCTGCTGTTGTCGTCATCATTATGGTTGTTGTTGTCGGTATTGCTGCTATTGTTGTTGCTACTGATACTGTTGTGTTTTTAAGCTCCAGATCAACCTTGATCAACCAGATACCCGATCAAAACCAGTCCACCCATAGCTATCTTGCTTTACTCTTTTATCATCTTTTTTTTACTTGTTTCAGTCATTAGAGTACAGCCATGCTGGGACACTGCTTTGAAGGGTTCAATAGAACAAATCAACACCAGTACTTCTTTTAAAGTCCTTAATCTATCAGTCTTTTTACCAAACTATTAAGTTACAGGGACATAAACAAACCAACACCAGTTGTCAAGTAGTGGTGGGTGACAAACACAAACACAAAGTCACACACACATATATATACTCCCCCTCTCACTGTGCCTTAAGGGCATGTCCTGACACATATCCATCACCACCTCTCCCACTCTCTCCATCTCTATCTTTCTCTCTAAGTCTCCTTGTCTCCTTTCTTCTCCAATTGGCATATCCTTGTATTTCTTCTACAGTAAGACACCTATCTCAAACCCTCTCTTATTCCTTTAACCGCTCATCAACTGACACAAATACTCCCTCCACATTACTCCCTATCTGTCGAGGGGACTTTGTTTTGTCTTGTAAGTTACTTGGTGACCCCCACTAGTGCTGGTGCCATGAAAAAAGCAAACAGCAAACTCTGTAAAGTGTCTTACATTAGGAAGGGCATCCAGCCATAGAAACCATGTCAAAACAGAAAATAGAGCTTGGTGCAGTGCTCTGGCTTGCCAGCTCTTGTCAAACCATCCAACCCATGCTAGCATGGAGAACAGATGTTAAATCATCATCATCATCATCATCATCATCATCATCATCATCATCATCATCATCATCATCATCATCATCATCATGACGATGACGATGACGATGATGATATGATAGGCTTCTTTCAGTTTCTGGCTACCAAATCCACTCACAAGGCTTTGGTTGTCCTGAAGCTCTAATAGAAGGTTCTATGCAGTGTGACAGAACCCAGAACCATGTGGTTGGAAAGAAAACTTCTTACCACATAGTCATGCCTGCAAGCTGGTAGAACCCTTAGCACACTGAATGCTTCCAGCTTTACATTGTGAGTTCAAATTCCACTGAGTTTGACTTTGCCTCTCACCTTTTGAGGTTGATAAAATAAATACCAGTTGAGCATTGGGGTTGATGTAATTGACTAGCCCCCTCCCCTAAAATTACTGGCCTTGTGCCAAAATTTGAAACCATTATTGCTGTTGTTGTTGTTGTTGAAAGGCAGATTGTATGATGCCTGTGTACATACATCTATGCTACATAGTAGTGAAACATGGGCTTTGACTACAGAGGACTTGCAAAGGATTGAAAAACAATAAAGCTAGCATGCTCTGCTGGATGGGTAATGTCAGTGTGCATATATGACAGATTTAAGAGAAAAACTGGGTATATGAAGCATCAGATGTAGTGTGCAAGAGAGAAGACTGCACTGGTATGGTCATGTGATGCGCATGGATAAGGACAACTGCATCAAGAAGTGCCAAGCTCTAATTGTGGAGGGAACCTGTGGAAGGGGTAGGCCCAGGAAGATGTAGGACAAAGTGGTGAGAAAGGATCTTCAGATGCTGGGCCTCACTGAGGGAATGGCAAAGGACTGGGTGTTATGGCAATTTGCTGTACTTGAAATGACATGTCAAGCTAAGTAAAATCACTGTCTTTCATACATACAGACTTGTCCATTGCAGGTACTAGCGCCACATAACATGCACTTGGTGCAGCATAAATGTACCCATGCCGGTGGCATGTAAAAAGCACTCAGCACACTTTGTAAAGTGGCTGATATTTTGGAAGGGCATCCAGCCATAGAAACCATACAACTACAGACAACTGGAGGCAGTGCAGCTCCCCACCTGGTCAGCTCCCCATGCCAGAATGGAAAAAGGACATTAAACAATTATTATTATTATTATTATTATTATTATTATTATTATTATTATTATTATTATTATTATTATTATTATAGTTCGGTATGTTCGATGTGTATTCATTGTTTTTATTACATTACAACATTTAATGAAGTTTGCTTTTAATTACAGGGACAAGAAGTCAAAAATAATTTAGGTTACAAGTTTACAAGTTGTTCTGTTACAAGGAACTTTTGACAGCAGAATAACTGGAGTGGAAATGTTGAGAACCATTTCAAAGTAATTCTTTGAAGTTAAACACAAAAGGTGATTTATATGCTGACTCTTAAGTTCATAAAGTTTGAACTCGTGAAACTGCAATCTGACAGAAGCCCACAAATGTTGCCTTTGAACAAATAGAGCTAGGAAGTAACCTAATTAGATATCTGTAGTCTTCACCTAATTCTTCATTGACATTTTAGCTGAAAGAATCATTTGAAAGTGATGTTTAGTAATTAATAAGAGAGTTAACAGCTGAAACAAAGATTACCAGCCTAATAATCAATGGTTCATATTTTGTCACCATTCTACACTGTGCTTGTTGCCAAGACACCTAACTCTCAGCAGTCCTGTCCTCCAAGCTCTAAATAGACACTGAAGGTTGGTGTGTTTTATTGGTTTTGTCTGAAGTAAAGGATAGTAAACAATGTGGTATTGCTAAGTGTTTCTGTAGCCTGCAGTTTTGAGTTCAATTCTTTAATGGAAAAAGCCATTTAGCATCTTATATTTCATAAGCTAAATGTTACAGAAATTGGAGTTTAACTCTGGCTTTATGCCTTCTTGGGATTTGGAAAAGATTGTCTTTTGAGGTTTGCAGCATATTTCAATGACTGAGTTGATGTTTTACATAAAAGTTCTTGTTAGTCCAAAATTTTATTTATAGTAATTATTCAAAATTTCAGTTGCATAATTACTGTATTTTGTATGTAGTAATAAAGTAGGAAATGGTCCCATATCCACCAGCAAGGAACTGTATAAATTTAATGAGGGAAAAGCTATAGAAGTGGGCATAAAATTAACATATTTGTTCCCCACTTCTCTTAATACACACTTAAAGATTAAACACTGTTGTTAACCCTTTAACATTCAGATTATTCTGTCAAATATAATGCTTTGTTTTGAATTAATTAGGTATTGTCTCGAAGCTTTGAGATTTCAGTGATGTGATTGTTTAGTTTTAGAATGACATTATAGGGTATGTGCGAGAAGTCAGATCTGGCCAGTTTGAATATAAAATAAGTAGAATATTCGGGCCAGATATGGTCAGATTAAGTGCTAAAGGGTTAAAAGCAAAAGTGAACCCCAGAATAGTGGTGAAACACGAACAGGATGAGGGTGCAGTCCATTTATAAGTATAGTAAACGATTGCAAAAAATTAGCAAGATGAAAATAAACCCCTGTTTTAATTCCTAGTGGTCATCATCATCATCATCATCGTTTAACGTCCGCTTTCCATGCTAGCATGGGTTGGACGATTTGACTGAGGACTGGTGAAACCGGATGGCAACACCAGGCTCCAGTCTAATTTGGCAGAGTTTCTACAGCTGGATGCCCTTCCTAACGCCAACCACTCAGAGAGTGTAGTGGGTGCTTTTACGTGTCACCTGCACGAAAACGGCCACGCTCGAAATGGTGTCTTTTATGTGCCACCCGCACAAGCCAGTCCAGGGGCACTGGCAACGATCTCACTCGAAAATCCTACGGGAGCCAGTCAGGCGGTACTGGCAACGGCCACGCTCAAAATGGTGCATCTCATGTGCCACCCGCACAAGAACCAGTCCAGGGGCACTGGCAACGATCTTACTTGGCTTGCCGGGTCTTCTCACGCACAGCACATTTCCAAAGGTCTCGGTCAGTAGTCATCGCCTTGGTGAGGCCCAATGTACGAAGGTCTTGCCTCACCACCTCAGCCCAGGTCTTCCTGGGCCTACCTCTTCCACGGGTTCCCTCAACTGTTAGGGTGTGGCACTTTTTCACGCAGCTATCCTCATCCATTCTCACCACATGTCCATACCAGCGCAATCGTCTCTCTTGCACACCACAACTGATGCTTCTAATGTTCAGCTTTTCTCTCAAGATACTTACACTCTGACGGGTATTCACATTGACATTACACATCCAACGGAGCATACTGGCTTCATTCCTTGCGAGCTTATGTATGTCCTCAGCAGTTACAGCCCATGTTTCACTGCCATGTAGCAGGCTGTTCGTACGCATGCGTCATACAGTCTGCCTTTTACTCTGAGTGAGAGTCCCTTTGTCGCCAGCAGGGGTAAGAGCTCTCTAAACTTTGCCCAGGCTATTCTTATTCTAGCAGCTACACTTTCAGCGCACCCACTCCCACTACTAACTTGGTCGCCCAGATAGCGGAAGCTATCGACTACCTCTAGTTTTTCACCCTGGAATGAGATAGAAGTTGTTTCCTGTTTGTTTACAGTCTTTATTGCACCTGAACATCTGCCACAAACAAAAACTAACTTGCTAGTTAACCTGCCTTTGATGTTGCTGCACCTCTTATATGTCCATAGCTTGCACCGGGTACATCTTATAGAGTTACTACCTACTCCTTTTCTACATACTGAGCAGGGCCATCTACCTGAAGGGGTTTGTGTTTTATCTACCTTCCTACTTATTAGGATTTTGGTTTTAGCTAGGTTGACTCTAAGGCCCTTCAATTCTAGACCTTGCTTCCACACCTGAAACTTCTCCTCTAGTTCTGATAGTGACTCCGCAATTAGGGCAAGGTCATCAGCATAGAGGAGCTCCCAGGGGCAACCTGTCTTGAACTCCTCTGTGATTGCCTGGAGGACTATGATAAATAAGATGATGATGATGATGATGAAAATAAACCCCTGTTTTAATTCCTAGTGGTAACGATTTCATTTCATTTACATAATTAATACCATTAAGAATGGAATGAACATCACTCAATCACGTTTTCTATTTTCATTCTAACTTCAATAGATTATTATTGATTGATTTCTTTCAAATAAACAAACAAAAGATGCATTAGCAAAACAGAACCAACAATTAAAAACATAAGAGAAAGAAAAAAAACTATCTTAAATCAAAAGATGATGATGGTGGGGTAGTCATGGTAGCTCTGGTGATAGTGGTAGCTCTGGTGATAGTGCTGAGAACAATGTAAACAAAACACATTGTGATTTATGCTATACATAAGTACATATACACACTTACATACACACATATGCACATACACACACATACATACATACAGGCACGTATAGACAGACAGACATTACAATCAGACACAAACAGACAGACATACATATATACATGCAGGTAAGCATGCATACACACATGTATGCATACATACATGCATATATGCATGCATGCATACATACATATATACATATATACATACATACATTCATACATACATATATACATGCATACATACATTTGTACATGCATACATACATACATACATTCATACATAAATTACATTACATACATACACACACACATCACAGACAATCAGATCTCTGAATAATGGTGAAAGATAGGTCAATATCCCTTTGAGAAATAACCATTCTGATAACAGTGCCAGACTGTCAATCAGTTCTTAGTTTTCAACAGAGACACATGGAAACTTGTCAAAGGAAAAGTCTCAATGAAATATTTCCATTCCCTGGGTGTGATGTCTCTTTATTGTTGATGTTTGAGAGAAAAACTAAAGCAGATATGGTTTGGTTAAGTGAAATTACTAACTTTTGAGAATCAAAAGATTGTTTTCACTAATGTATTTTATTCTTTGTTTATTTCAATAGAGTAATCAATAGGTTGTATTGAACTCAGAATAAAAGAGAAAATGAGATGGTTATTTATTATTTTTTTTTTTGTTAATTTTTATACTGGTTTGGTGTGGAGGAAGGGGTTGTACCTGTGGTGTTAGCTGGTCTACTGAGACAATGATATTGATGTGGTTAATACTTCCTATGAATACTTAGGAGTAGCTGTGAGGGGAAAAAAATAGACTGGGGTGGAATTCTAAAGGACAGCATTCACACACACAAACACAAGCATGCATGCACACACACACACATGCACATGCATGTACATGCCCATGCATACACGCACATGCACATACACACACAAATACACAAAAAAAAACACATATATACACAAACACACTCACACAGACAAACACACGCACATACTGACAAATATATACACACAAATACACTCACACACACACACACAGACAAACACACATGAACACATACACATGCACACACACTCACAGACACATGCACAAACACATACAAACAAATACACACAAATACAGACACACAAACATACACACACTCAGAGACAAACACACACACACACAGACCCCAACACAAACATATACACACACACACACACACACACACACACACACACACACATAAAAACCCATACAAAGGTGTGCTGAAAAGTTCCTGGCTTTGGGTAAAAGAAAATACAGGAGGATCAATTAATTATGATTTTATTCAACATTTTCCCCTCTCAAATTTATACACTTATTACAGCAGTCCTTCAGTTTTTCTAAGCCTTGTAAATGAACTCAGAAGGTTGGGCTTCCAACCAGGCCTTACATGATGCCCTTAAAGTCAGGAACTTTTCAGCACCCTCTCATAAGAATACCCACACCCACACACAAAAGCACAGATACACATGATGAGTTTCCCTATAATTTTCAACAACCACTTTCCATTCAGAAGACATTAATAACTCTTGAAATAAAATTTTGTGTGTGTGTGTGTGTGTGATCCTTGAGACCAATGTTTCTTGATGGAGGGGGTCCACATGGCTCTTGGCGGGGCAGGGGTCCATATAAGATTTAGTTGTTAAAAATTATTGCAATAAATTAGTTATACTTCTAAGGCAGCTAGCTGGCAGAATTGTTAACACATCAGGTAAAATGCTTAGAAGCATTTTGTCTATTCTTATGCTCTGAGTTCAAATTCCACCAAGGTTGTTCTGCCTTTTATCCTTTCATGGTCAATAAAATAAGTACCAGTTGAGCACTGGAGTCAATGTAACTGACTTACCCCATCTCCCAAAATTGCTAGCCTTGTGTAAAATTTGAAACCAATAAATTAGTTAGGCTTCTACAATACACAAAATATTTTAACAATTCTTTTTTTATACAATTCCTAATAATATTTAATTATAAAAATATAATGAGATTTTTCAAACATTGAATGACTATAAGGGTCCACCAGAGTAAAATAGAAATCAAAGGGGTCCATAGGCAAAAGTGGTTGAGGACCATTGCTTCGGACAATACTATGAATGAAAGTTTAAAAATACATACCTCTTGCGTATATCTGTATGAAATTCTGAGTAAAGGTGGAGTGGACCACTGACTGGTTTCTAATAGATATAAAGCTCACTTTGTTATATTGGGTAATTTTTTTATACACATTTACACATGTGTTTGTGTGTAAATGCTTGTATGTATGTATGTACGAGGGGTGTTCATTAAATATTTCCCTCAAACCACTTCCAGTTATTGCAGGAAACAGAACTTGTACAGGTATAATCATACATGTCTCTACATGTCACATTGTAAATTGCAGCTTTCCACTAGTATTCATTTGTCTTTTACAGCTGCTGAAGTGGACTAAGATGTTATAATGGAGCCAGTTGAATGCAGATCAGTGATCAGGTTTTTATACTTGAAAGGTCGTACACCAAAAGAGACTTTTGATGAGATGAAAGAAGTTTATGATGATGATGCACCATTATATGATGTAGCCGATCACTGGAATTGCCAGTTCACATGTGGTCGGACATTGGTGGAAACTGCTCCTATTCCTGGACGGCCACATTCTGCCCTTGATGATGACACCATACATAAAGTGGAAGCTGCCATTTTGGAGGATCACCGCATAACTATTCAGCAACTAGCCGAAGAAGTGAAGAAAAGGTCCATAGAAAAAATCATTCACGATCATTTGCACATGTGGGAGTTGTCTGCATGATGATTTCCTCAGATGCTCGCACCTTGTCAGAAGCAGGAATGAATCAATTGCTCCCAGGCTCTTTTGGCAATGTGCCAAGAAAATGAAAAGAACTTTTCGGTGGGTCTATCACTATGACCCTGAGACTAAGGTCCAGTCGAAGTAATGGAAGCATAATAATTTACCACCTCCAAAGAAGGCTTGTGTCCAACCTTCAGCAGGCAAGGTGACACTCACAGTCTTTTGGGACCAGAATGGAGTAGTGATGATGGATTTTCTGATAAAGGGCACTGGAATTAATGGGGCAAATAATGCTTCTCTGCTGCAGAAATTGTGGGACGCCATCAAAGCAGGGAGGTGTGGCATGCTGACCAAAGGAGTCCAAGACAACACCCCAGTTCACAATGCGCATGTTGCCCAGATGAAAGCACATTCCTGTGGCTATGAAATCCTTCCTCGTCCTCCTTCATCTGACCTCCACCTCTTTCCAACTGTGAAGTCTTTTTTGAAGGGGAAGCACTTTTTCGATAATGATAAACTTATTTCCAAGGTAAAGTCTTGGCTCCAGATGCAACCTACTGACTTCTACAGATGAGGTCTTCACAGCTGCATAAAGCAATAGGAGAAGTGTGTGACCATTGGTGGAGGTTATGTAGAGAAGGACTAATAATTATGCCAAGTTTTGTTTATCCCAGTCCTTGGGAAATGGGTCGGGGAAAATCTTTAATGAATACCCTTTATATGTATGTATGTGTACACACACACACACACACACACACACACACACACACACACATGTAAAGTCCACTCTGTAAAGCGGTTGGCATTAAGGGCATCCAGCCATGAAAACCATGCCAAAACAGACAGTGGAGCTTGGTGCAGTCTTCTGGCTTGCCAGCTCTTGTCAAACTGTCCAAGCCATGTCAACATAGAAGACAGATGTTAAATGATGACAATGATTGTGTGTGTGTGTGTGTGTGTGTGTGTGTGTGTGTGTGTGTGTGTGTGTGTGTGTGTGTGTGTGTGTGTGTGTGTAGATAAATAGATGGGTGAATGGATTGGTGGATGGATGGGTGGGGGAATAGATAGATGGACAACTATACCTATATACATATTATTAGCGTTGGAAGCAGCATTAGTTCAGAATAGCAATCTGTGTATCTTGCTTAATGTGGATATACTGTAAGAAAGCCACAACACTGTGGTGTTTGTTTTGAGAAAGCTTCTCATATAGACACATAGTGCTATAAACCACAGAAGTATTTCAGTAACAGACATAAAGCGTCCAGCAGTAGCGCTGGAATTATTCTGCATCTTTTAGCATCATCAATGACAAGTATCCACTAGGAACCAAATGCTCAGACAAATTTAGCTTCTACTGATTTAGAAAAATAGTGATTAGCAAATCACTGGTGTTGCAAATAGCCAGTGGGCTGGGTAAAAATTTGTTATTAGCAACAGAAGCAGTATTAATTCAAAATAACATGCTGTATATTTTTCTTAATGAGATTATACTGAAAGAAGCCACAAAACAAAGGACAACTGGAAGTTATAGCGAAACAGCCTATTAAAGGCTACAGACCAAATCTGTGGCTGGAGCAAAGTTTCAGCCAGACTGAGGTTGACATGGTAGTGGAACACTGATGTAGACAGGGCCATAAAAGCAAAGAAATGAGCTTGGAAAGCAAAATGGAGGTGGTAAAATGCTATATCAAGTAGCTTAGAAGGGCAGCTTAACAATTTGCTTATTTAGTAAAGGTAGAAGCAGAAAGAGGAGGTTTGCCAATATCATACAATGTGAGGCTCAGAGACATGAGGTGTTCTGGATTGTAAGACTGTGTATTAGAGAATCAAGATGTTGTGGGAGAGATGTATGTATAGATGGATTTTGTGTCCATAGCTTGCACTGGTTACACCATATGGAATTCTTGCCTACACCTTTCCTACATATTGAGCAGGGTCATCTACCTGATGGGGTAGGGTCCTGTCCATTTTCTTGCTTACTAGAACCTCAGTCTTTGCTAAGTTAACCTTAAACTATTTGATTCCAGATTTTGCTTCAACACTTGAAATTTTCTTTTCTAGTTGTTATAGAATCTGCTATGAGAGCAAGATCACCAGCATATTGCAGTCATCAGGGACAGCTGGTCTTTAATTCCTCTGTTATGGCCTGGAGGACAAGGGAAGTGAATGAATATGTGCCCTGTCATATGGGGGGTGAGGTAGCAGACGTGTGTAGAGAAACTCTTCATGAGTGGTGGCAAATGAGGGGGGGGGGCAACTATAATCATCAAACTCAAGTCGGCCTATCTTCAGCCCCATGTATCAGAGAAGTTGTGGAAGTACCAACTAGTGAGGTACAGGGGAAGATCATACTGCCTGACTTGACTGGGTTTTGGCCTGAGTTCAGTGCCGAAGATCATGGCATAGATCTTCGAGGTGGTTTTGGACAAAGAGGCCAAAGTGAAGCAGGCTACCAGCTCATATACTGATGATATCCTGGTAGATGAGAATGCGGCATTGGCAGAGGAAACTGTGGACCATCTGAGAAGGTTCAGGTTGACAACAAAACTGCCAGAAGCTATAGAAGGAGGTATGGTGCTGGAGCTCAGGTTTGAAAGCGACAAAGTGGGTAGGTTTGTGTTTTGCAGAGAAAATGAGATCCCAGACCTAAATCAGAATATGAATAGGTGAAAGCTGTTCCCAATGTGTGGGAAGTTGCTGGGCACTACCCTGTAGTTTATATAAGTCAGCCCTAGGTCACTGGATTCAGTAAAATAAACAACTGCATTTTACATTTGCATTGGTACTCAACAATATGGATGTGTGTGTATATCTTGTATCTTTTACTTGTTTCAATCATTAAACTGTGGCCATGCTGGGGCACTGCCTTCAAAAACTTATAGTCGATCTTAAATGAATTGACAAAAATACATTTTTTTATTTAAGCCTGGTACTTATTTTATCAGGGTTTCTTTTTCTGAACTGCTAAGTTATGAGGACATAAACACACCACCACTGATTGTCAGACAGTGGGGGGGGGACAAACACAGACATGAACACATACACTCATGTGTGTATATATATGTATATATATATATATACATATATATATATATATATATATATATATACAACAGACCTCTTTCAGTTTCCATCTCCCAAATCCACTCACAAGGCTTTGGTTGACCCGAGGCTACAGTAGAAGACACTTGCCCAAGGTGTCACACAGTTGGACTGAATTTGAAACCAAGTAGCTGAGATGCAAGGTTGTTATCACACTGCCACACCTGCACCCTGTGTGTGTGTGTGTGTGTGTGTGTGTGCATGTGTGTGTGTGTGTGTCTGTGTGTGTGTTTGTGTGTGTGTGTGTGTGTGTGCACATGCATGCATGTATTCAAACTGAAATATTTGCAACAATTGTTCAACCTAAAACTTTCTCCTACAAGCTAAAAGTTTCGCCTGACCTAACTCAAACCACTTAATTTCCTTCAATATGAAGTAGTTATAAACCTAAAGCTAACAATGAAATTTGACCCAGAATGATAAGTTGTACATTTTATATCTCTATATCTGGCATATAAGGGACTTATTATCAGTTATTATTCTCTGTTTGATTGGCTGCCTGTGGAGCAATTCAATAACAACAACAGCATGTTTTGAAAATGATTGACTCAGAAAGACAATGTGTGTATAGATTTTCATTTTTTAATTGTACCTTTACTTTTATACAAAAACACCGAAATACTTTATGCTTACAGATTTTACACTCAGCCAACCATGACTGGTTAAGAAAGATTTGATCACTAAAGCTTAATATAAAGTTTCAAAACGTTTCTTGTTTCATCAGTTTTAAAATGCACAAGTCTAAGTTGAATTAAGTTTTTGTATTGAAAAAGAGTGACTTTACTTATAGAACTACTAAAATGTGTTGAATTTGAATATTATTATAGTATATAAAATAACTATTTTAAAATGACACTACATTGTTA
Source organism: Octopus bimaculoides (assembly GCF_046866305.1). Classification (NCBI taxonomy): domain Eukaryota; kingdom Metazoa; phylum Mollusca; class Cephalopoda; order Octopoda; family Octopodidae; genus Octopus; species Octopus bimaculoides. The sequence goes on from NC_142942.1 coordinate 34,060,426, forward strand.
TATAAATGTATAGTGCATAAGACAGAAATTGTGAAAATTTGGTTGGTATTAATAGTAGTGGTGGTGGTGGTGGTCCTCATCGTTATCATTGTCACTGTCGTCATCGTTGTGTCATCATTGTCATGGTGGTGGTGGTAGTAGCGGTGGCAGTGGCGGTGGTGGTAGTGGTGGTGGTAGTAGTGGCGGTAATAGTAGTGGTAATAGTAGTGGTGGTGGTGGTTGTCATCGTTGCCATGGTGGTGGTGGCGGCGACAGCAGCAGCAGTTGTAGTAGTAGTAGTAGTAGACAACTTTGTAATGTCCACCTAGTGGGAGTGTTAGTCGCTGATAGCTATAATCATACACTCAAATAGATTGTGTTGAACATTACAGTCAGATCAGCTTGAGCAGTTTTATAAAATAACTTCCAACTGGGGCCAAAATTCTGAGGAGGACCATATTTGATGAAATCTGACTCAGTATTGATTTTATCAACCCCTAAAGGATGGAAATTAAAGTTGACCTCGCCAGGATTTGAAACAGAATATAGAGTTGTGCTGTGTGAAGTGCTAAACACTTCACACAGCACAAGCAATTCAGCCATCCACCTTTTAAAAATTAAAAAAAACTTGAATCACAAGAATGTTATGTTTATGTATGTAGTGTATCAATTGTGAAACAGAGAAGCTTATTGGTGACATTCACACTCACACAGAATACACAACTAGAATAAAATAAATCTGGGTGTGACATTTTATTGCTTTAGTTTTTTCCTATGCATGTGGCAATAATTATACAAGTCTGGACACAGAAAAGGATTGGCTTTACAAAAACAGATATTTCTATTAGGTCATTCTCATCATCATCATCATCATCATGTCAATGTAAACATTATTGATATATAGTTTATTTAATACCTGTCAGTTTGTGTTAAATTGTGAGTCAAACATCGATGCTCATAACTGCCTATCCATAAACAATACAGAACTGTAGAGAATTCCATTATCTACTGGAGCGTGTTACTTATTTGTTACTGGCATTTTTTATGTAACTGAAGTATGAGTCTTTAGATTTCCTTCTACCCATTGCTAATTGCCTCTAAGGCCATCCATTAAGAGCATTTAGGCCACGTAGCACAAAAACATAATAATCTACATATGGATTTCTACCAATATAAGAAAATATTATGAATTAACAGTGTCAAGCATCTCACATAGACCAGAAGAAATATAATGTTCCATTCTACTTGATATAAATTTGACATCCATATATACAAGGTTAAACTATCAGTCACTTAAAGTTGTGTCCCATACAGTAAAAAATTATTAAATTTTTTTATATAAATGATCTCTAACATGGCTGCTCTTTCAAATGGAAAACTTTTGCATGGTTTAAGGATTCTCAAACACGTTATAGCTGCTTTGGTCCTACATTAGGAATGTGTTCATGAAAACTGTTTTGGATTCCAGCGGTAAGATCTGATACAGAAATAACTATTATTTGTAATATTTGATTTAGTCTTTATTTAAGCTACATTTAGATTTTCTAAACCTGGAATTTGTTTTTATTAGTGATGTTCTTTTTTTTTATTTTCAATTGTTATTATTGTTGATATATTTGTTGTGATTGTTATTGTTGTTGCTATTGATGGTATTTTCATTGTTGATGGTTTTGTTTGCAATGGTTATTTCTATTTGATGTCCTTGTTAAAATTAGTTGTTGATATTGTTATTATTATTATGTTATAGTTTGTGGTAATCAAATATTTATTTCAATGTCTGGCACAAGGCCAGCAGCAATTTTGGGGGTGGAGATAAGTTGATTACATCGATCCCAATGATCTACTGGTACTTATTTCATTGACCTTGAAAGGATGAAAGATAAAGGTGACCTCAGCGGAATTTGAACTCAGAACATAATAACGGACAAAATAACACTTAGCATTTTGCCCAGTGTGCTAACGACTCTGCCAGCTCACTACCATACTGTTATGTAATATTGTTATTGCATAACTTGTTTCTATGATACGTTGTTGTTGTTGTTGTTGTGATGATGATTTCATTTGCAGCTGTTTTGGTTTGCGTGTATATTCCTTGTTGTTGTTGTTGTTGTTATGGTTGTTACTCAATTCCTCGTTCACGCAATTCCTCTTCCTGCTGTTAATACTGTTTCTTATCTTTTTAAAGAATTATTCAGTAGTTACTGCTGCTTTCATTTAACCTCAGTTCAGACTAGAACAAGGCAAATCTATGATCAAAGGTATTCAAGCCTTGACCAGAAATAACTTAATTAAACTTTCTGGCACTTGTGCCCGCAGCATGTGTAAGGACTTTCGAGCAAGAGCATTGCCAGTACCCCTGGACTGACTCTTGTGCAGGTGGCACATAAAATACACCATTTCGAGTGTGGCCGTTGCCAGGATCGCCTGACTGACCTTCGTGCGGGTGGCACGTAAAAGCACCCATTCCACTCTCGGAGTGGTTGGCGTTAGGAAGAGCATCCAGCTGTAGAAACTCTGCCAGATCAGATTGGAGCCTGGTGCAGCCATCTGGTTCACCAGTCCTCAGTCAAATCGTCCAACCCATGCTAGCATGGAAGGCGGATGTTAAACGATGATGATGATGATGAGTTCTTTTTAAAGGTAGTTGGGTGTGATTTGGAGACAGATTTGTTTACTAAGTTTAAAAAGCTAATGGCCCACACAGGAGCTCCCTAGCTTTTGCTGTATTACTGATATTTATTTTCTTGATATCACACTATTGTTGTTGCTGCTGTTTAGTTCTGAATGCTTATAGAAAAAAACATTATATATACAGGCATTGCTGTGTGATTAAGAAGCTTGCTTCCTAACCATGTGGTCTTGGGTTCAGTCCCAAAGTGTGGCACCTTGAGTAAGTGTCTTCTAATATAGCTCCAGGCCAACCAAAGACTTGTGAGTGGATTTGGTAAATGGAAACTAAAAGAAACCCAGACCCATCAAGCCAAATAAAATCGTAGTTGTGACAGATAATGGTGTTATGCAAATGGCACCAATGCTGGTGGCATGTAAAAGCACCCATAGCACTCTTGGAGTGGTCGGCATTAGGAAGGGCATCCAGCCATAGAAATCATACCAAATCAGACTAGAGTCTGGTACAGCCTTCCAGTTTGCCAACCCTGGTCAAACTTTTCATCCCATGCCAGCATGGACAATGGATGTTAAATGATGATGATGATAATGATACGATGATGATGATATATATGTGTATATATGTATGTATGTGTGTATGTATCTATGTGTGTATGTGTATGTCTTTGTGTTTGTACCTCACCAACCACTGCGTGACAACCAGGGTTGGTTTGTTTACATCGCTATAAATTAGTGGTTCAGCAAAAAAGACCTATAGAATAGGTACCAGGCTTAAAAGGAAGGACTGGGGTAAATTTGTTTCACTAAAGCCTTTGTGGAGGCAACCCAGCCTGACTGCAGCCCAGCGACTGGGGTAAATAAAAGATACTTAATATACAGGTAGCCATGTGTAGTAGTGCATGGTAAAAAGCTTGCTTTCCAACCACATGGTTCTGGGTTCAGTCTTTCTGTGTGGCACCTCGGGCAAGTGTCTTCTACTATAGCCTCAGGCCAACCAAAGCCTTGTGAGAAGATTTGGTAGACAGAAATTGAAAGAAGCTTGTTGTGTATATATATATACATATATGTGTGTGTATGTATATATATATATATATATATATATATATATATATATACACACACACATGTTTGTGTGTGTGTGTGTGTGTGTGTGTGTGTGTGTGTCTTTGTGTTAGTGTTTCTCCCCTCCACCACTGCTTAATAACCATTGTTAGTGTGTTTATGTACCCGTAACTTAGTGGTTCAGCAAAAGCAACCGACAGAATAAGTACCAGGCTTACCAAAAGATAAGTACTAGGGTTGATTCATCTGACTAAAAGAAATTCTTTAAGGCAGTGCTCTAGCATGGCCACAGTCAATGGACTGAAAGAAGTGAAAAATAAAAGATATACATAATATAGGTGCAGGAGTAGTTGTGGGGTAAGAAGCTTGCTTCCCAACCACATGGTTCCGGGTTCAGTCCCACTGCATGGCACCTTGGGCAAGTGTCTTCTACTATAGCCTTGGACTATAGTAGAAGCCATGTGAGTAGATTTGGTAGACAGAAACTGAAAGAAGCCTGTTGTATATATATTGGATCATCCCATAAATAATGTTTTTTTCTACTGCATGAACTAAAAGTTGGAGGGGAACAGAATAAACTACCTGCATCGACTTGCCTTGAGTTTATTCTTAGTACAAGTCTTGAAGAGTGTAGTTCTATTTTAACAGTTATTTTTTCAAAACTATAATGGAAGTGACAAAGGAGCATATTCGGCATATTTTGCCTTATGAATTCAATAAAGGCAACAACACAACGGAAAGTACGAGGAATAATAATGTAGTATATGGGTTTGGACAATAACCATAAGCCAGTGTCAATAGTGGTTCCAGAAATTCTGAGCTGGAAACTACAGCCTAGAGAACAAACCTCATCCTGGAAGATCTATAGAGCTCAATGAGGATGTCCTGCAAACCCTGGTGGAACAAAATCCTATCGTAACTGTTGAGGAACTAGCAGAAAAGTTTGGATTTGGTCACTCAACCATTCATTGACACCTGTGCTAGAAGACAAATGACCATCTTTGGCTTCAAGACAAAAAGTGTTCTTCCATCAGGATAACGCTTAGCCACATACAGCGAGGATGATATTCCAAAGGCTGTAGCAGTTTGAATGGGAAACAATGACTGTCACCATATTCACCAGACATTGTCCCAGCTGATTATCATTTATTCCGCAGTCTTCAAAATCATTTGGATAGAAAAAATATGAATTCGGTAGGCGAGGTCAGAACAGTACTGGAGGAGTATTTTTCGTCACAGACAAGTGAATTTTAAAAGATGGGCCTTGCAAGTCTACCAGATAGATGGAATAGCATTGTAGAAAATGAAGGGAAGTATATTTTAGATTTAAAAAGAACTTTCTTTATCTTAATTTTGAAAAATAAAATTATAAAAAACCACAATATTTATGAGATGATCCAATATATAAATGTGTGTGTGTATGTATTTGTGTGTCTGTGTTTGTCCCCCAACATCGCTTGACAACTAATGTTGGTGTGTTTATGTCCCCATAACTTAGTGGTTCGGCAAAAGAGACTGATAGAATAAGTTCTAGGCTTACAAAGAATAAGTCCTGGGGTCGATTTGTTCGACTAAAGGCAGTGCTCCAGCATGGCCACAGTCAAATGACTGAAACAAGTAAAAGAATAACATTAAATACATACACACAATATTACATACATGTACATAACTTAACAGAATCAATAACATTAAACTTCCCATCAGATCATTTATTGTTTGTTTTTAGTTGTTATTGTTGTTGCTAATGGTGGTGTTTCCATTGTTTATTGTGTTACATTTTTATTTGCAAAGATTGTTTCTGTTTGATGTTTTTGTTGTAGTTTTTGTTAAAACTATGGAATAAATAGACTCTGTTTCTTGCAGCTCACAGCCTTTCTAGTTTCCATTCAGACAATTCCATTCACAACGTGACTTGGATTGCTTTGTTATTAGTTGCTAACTTCATTTACTTTATGGTAAATTTGGTTTCTTTTCAAAATACACTCAGCCAACCTTTACAAGAGAGGGAGATAGAGACAGACAGATAAACTAACATACAAAAGAAGACTGTGAGAAACAGACAGAGAAAGACAAAGGGAAGGTAGGAGATAATTCATTAAATTAATCCAGAATATATTTATAAGTATTTATCTTGTTGACATCAGAGTGGTGACAAAGTCAACTTAGAACTTTGAGATGTAACTAAATACAGTAGACTTCTTAAAACAGTTTTCCAAGTCTTTGACTCTCCTTATATTGGGAAACATTGATTTAATTTTGTTTTTATGACTGGTGTCTTACTTGCGGAATTGAAAAACCTTGCTGGGATCCTATCTGCTAATTCCCGCAGACTTGCATTATTAGAATACATTCTTCTCAAACTTGCATCAAGCCCTCCTCAGCATGTCACACACACTTTGATGGTTTTCCTACTGTACCCCATCCTTTTGTCTATATACCATCCATAATTCAGTGACATCTTACATAGTTAATTTACACATCCTTTCTTTTTGCTTCCTGTTTTGCACATGGATGCTTTTGGTTACTGAGTGTATACTCAACCTCTACTGTACTTTCTGCTTCCATCAACTCTAAGCTTTAATTCACAATTTTGTTTCTGTCAGCTGCAACATCTAGCAACAGTTCACATTGCACTGCTGCTTTGCTTTCCATTTGTTGGATTTTTAAGCCATGTCTTATAAAGACAAGAATGTTCACATCCCTAGCTGTCAATCTTGCTTAACTTGATCAACTTGCTAACACAGACTCATTTTCTCCTGAGTATACTGTCTGCACTGTTTCATTTAACTGTTAGTCAATATTTTATGCAACCTTGCTATAATTATGGATAGTATAGAAAAACTTTTATTTGGCTCACTATCCAACTTATCTCTTGCCCATAACAGGTATTCATGTTCATATCACCAGATAGACTTGGCCTCTGCACTCCCTCCTAGGCACTACCAAACCATATGCAAATATTAACAGAAGTATTCTTGTTTTACCATGGAATGAAAATAACAGCTTTTCTTCTCAGCTCCATTCATTGAAAATTCCTCAGCTGACTCAGCTTTATATTCACACTTCAATATTTACTCATCTAAGACAGTGAGCTGACAGAATTGTTAGCACATCAGGCAAAATGCTTAGCGATATTTCCTCTGTCCTTACATTCTAAGTTCAAATTCCTTTGAGGTTGACTTGGCCTTTCATCCTTGTGGGGTCAATAAAATAAGTACCAGTTAAACACTGAGGTCAATGTAATCAACTAAAACCCTCCCTTGGTATTGCTGGCCTTGTGCTAAAATTTGAAACCAATATTTATTCACATATATACACAATGCTACTACTACTGTCTCACACACCCATTACACATTCACATATTGAACAGCCCATGAGATGTATACTCTGATCATGTATCACATCTACCTACTCCTGCAAACTGGTGTTGTGATTAACCATTGAGCTTGTTAAAAATATATACATTAGCAACAGAGGCAGTATTAATACCGAGAGGTAATATTTACCCCCACTTCAATGTGGATGTACTGTTAGAAAAAAACTATATTACAGTAGATACCACAAGAGAAACTCTCACATAGGCTTTGTTAACAAGCTCACTGGCTAATCATGACACCAGTGCCTGTCCCGGCACTGATTTTCTGGCAGGGAGATGAGTCACTGCTATCTCTAGTGATCCTTTGCTTAAATTCCACAATATAAATTGAAACAGCCAGGTCATTCCCTGCAGTTGGCAACCAACTTAGTGATTAACATATTTTTAACCCTCAGCCAATTTGGCTTGGGGCTATTTGCCTCTTTGCCATAAAGAGTCAAGGCTTTCCTTCACCACTATCAACAAAAAACAAGGCTTTCTTTCTTCCTCATTACCTTCATTACCATCACCATCAAAATGATAGCAACAGCTCTAGTAAACTACTACTGCGACTAACCAGCTAGTCACACAAATGCAACAAGTTATTTTACAATTGCTGCGACATACAATACATGCTTGAAATAATAGCAATTAAAATTATTAAATTTTTGTAAACAATTGGTGCAGGCATGACTGTGTGGTAAGACATTTGCTTCCCAACCACATGACTCAGGGTTCAGTCCCACTACATGGCAGAAACTGAAAGAAGCCCACCGTGTGTATGTGTGTGTGTGTGTGTGAGTGTGTGCGCGCACGTATGCACTTATGTTTGTCCTCACCCCCACTGCTTGACAACTGGTGTTGGCTTGCTTACATCTCCATACTGGTTTAGCAAAAAAATTCTGATAGAATGTTGTTGTTGTTGTTGTCGTTGGCACTCCGTCGCTTACAATGTCGAGGGTTCCAGTTGATCCGATCAACGGAACAGCCTGCTCATGAAATTAACGTGCAAGTGGCTGAGCATTCCACAGACACGTGTACCCTTAACATAGTTCTCGGGGATATTCAGCGTGACACAGTGTGACAAGGCTGACCCTTTGAATTACAGGCACGACAGCAACAGGAAGTAAGAGTCAGAGAAAGTTGTGGTGAAAGAGTACAGCAGGGTTCGCCACCATCCCCTGCCGGAGCCTCGTGGAGCTTTAGGTATTTTCGCTCAATAAACATTCACAATGCCCAGTCTGGGAATCGAAACCGCGATCCTATGACCGCGAGTCCACTGCCCTAACCACTGGGCCATTCTACCTCCACTTCTGATAGAATAAGCTTACAAAAACATACAAGTACTGATGGAAATTTATTTAACTAAACCCTTCAAGGTGGTGCCCCAGCATGGCTGTAGTCAGATGACTGAAACAATTAAAAGATGAAAGGAGAACTCATATGGAGATTGACAAAGCCCATCATGTGACGAGCTGGCAGAATCGTTAGCACGCCAGGCGAAATGCTTAGCGGTATTTCGTCTGCTGTTACATTCTCAGTTCAAATTCCGCCGAGTTCGACTTTGTCTTTCATCCTTTTGGGGTTGATTAAATAAGTACCAGTTATGCACTGGGGTCGATGTAATTGACTTAAACCCTTTGTCTGTCCTTGTTTGTCCCCTCTATGTTTAGCCCCTTGTGGGCAATAAATAAATAAATATATATATAGGTGGTACTTTGGTATGCGATCTACGTAGCCAACGTGATCTACAAGAGTCAAATTTTATTTCCGTAAATAAAACATTCTTACATTTTCATACCTTTATTTAAAAATATATAAAATTGAAGCCAATTTGAAACAAGCTTACTAATTTTATGGGCAAATCGATAATTAAAATTTTTATACATTTATTATGAAATTGAAATTAGAATGAAGCAGACATTCTTTCGAAACCAATACAGGTGTTTTCCTTCTTCTTTATAAATATAACTTTCCAAATTGTAGATCACAATATAAAGCATAGATCGCATACCAAAGCAGTTTCGTGAAACATAGATATACCCTTGGATGTTTTATAGGTGTTTATGGATTCATTATAGCAGAATGAATCCATAAACACATATAAAACATTCAAGTTTTTTTTTTTTCCCCTCTGAAGATATTATGCTCAGGTCATATAAATTTAATATTTACTTAATTTTTACTAAGTATTAATTGAAACAGCTGTAAGGGATGATGATTAATTTGCTGTTAATAATAAACAATTATTAACTTCCCAATCTCCATTTTCTTTTTCTTCTTATATATATATATATATATATATATATATATAAATATATATATATATATATACTCTTTTACTCTTTTACTTGTTTCAGTCATTTGACTGCGGCCATGCTGGAGCACCGCCTTTAGTCAAGAAAATCGATCCCAGGACTTATTCTTTGGAAACCTAGTACTTATTCTATCGGTCTCTTTTTGCCGAACCGCTAAGTTACGGGGGACGTAAACACACCAGCATCGGTTGTCAAGCAATGGTGGGGGGGACAAACACAGATGCACAAACACACATACATATATACGACGGGCTTCTTTCAGTTTCCGTCTACCAAATCCACTCACAAGGCTTTGGTCGGCCCGAGGCTATAGTAGAAGGCACTTGCCCAAGGTGCCATGCAGTGGGACTGAACCCAGAACCATGTGGTTGGTAAGCAAGCTACTTACCACACAGCCACTCCTATATATATTTATATATGATGGGCTTCTTTGAGTTTCCATCTACCAAATCCATTCACAAGGCCATAATTAAAGACACTTGCCCACATTGCCACGCAGTGGGGCTGAACCTGGAACCATGTAGTAAGAAGCATACTTCTCACCACACACCCATGTCTATACCTTGTTTTACATATATTAAATTTTGCTCGTACTCTCTCTCTCTCTCTCTCTCTCTCTCGCCCCCCCCCCCTCTCTCATAATCCTACATTTATTAATTGTCAATAAGTTTCCTCTATTGGGTTTAAGGTATTACAACAGTCCTGACCAGCTCTGCCTGAGTAAACCTATGATATATGGTCAACCAGCTAATTAATGAATTGTATGACTTATAATCTATATGAAGTGGAAGTATACAATGTTGTTAGAACAATCAAGACATTTTAAAATATTCATTAATTCCAGCTGTTAAACATTTTTAAATGATTCTCTGTTTCCCATGAAATAAAAAACAGATGTTGTTTAGGAGAGCGCTAACATTCCTTAAATTAGGCAAGCATTCAATTCAGTGATAGATTTAACACATCAACAACAACAAACACAAGCCACCAAGAGAGCCTCGAAGTGGTAATTCAACCTGCAATAGATAGCAACCAAATTTCCCTCAAATTAGTCCCTACCATCTAAACAGATAAACTGGATATGTAGTTTGGGTCTTCAGAAAAAAATAATTTAGATTGTTGTTGCTGGAATATTTTGATCATAGGTTTTATTCAATGACAACAAAGCACAAACTAATGTTGGAGCTGCTAATCTGATTGCTGACCTAATATTAATAGCAACTAAATCTTGCCCAAATCACGCCCATCTTAAAGGAGATGTTGTATAATGTGTTCTGGACAAGCCTATCATCATTATCATCATCATTTAACATCTGTTTTCCATCATTTAACATCTGTTTGGATGGTTTGACAGGAGCTGGTCAGTCAGAAAGCTGCCCAGGCTCCATTTGTTTTGGCTTGGTTTCTATGGCTAGATGCCCTTCCTAACACCAACCACTTTATGGAATGTACTGGGCGTTTTTTTACATGGCCCTAGCATGAGTCTTTTTTTATGTGGTACTAGCATGAGTGCTTTTTATGTGATTCTGGTGCCACCATGAGTGACTTTTATGTGGCACCAGCACAAAAGCATTTTACATTGCACCAGCACAGTCTGAGGAGATGAACAAAAGATAGCTGTTATAGTTTACCCTAGGTCTGATTCATCAGCTCTGGTATTATGAAACAACAACAACAAAGCATATATTTCCTAGTCTAAATGGCACTGGAAACTCATAGAAAGATTAGTAGTTTCTGGTCTTTAGCTTTTAACACTTTTAACTAGCTTCAACCAGTAAATTTTATTTTTCTTTGCTAGAATAACATTTACCAAACTTATTTTGTCACAGAACCTATTTATAGATTTTTCTGATAACCCTTTGCCACCTAGTTTATATAAGAAATCCAGCGATATATTATCCCATATTGTTTGGTTCCAGTTCAACCCTGAATAACCAATTCAATTACACTGTGTAACACGATTTTTGTCCTTGGTTAGCAACTGTTATTTCCTATTTGCTTACCCCTAGAAAGCATGGAAAATGACTAATATTACCTTCAAACTTTGCTTTTGTTACATTTATTCAAACACCAAAAAATCCCTCTCAACACATGGCTATGATACTCCCCCACCACTCCTGCTCATGATCAGAGATGCACATATTTTCAACCACTAAAGGACATGCTCAAGTGGTTAAGGTCAAGCAAATGACAAACAAATTTGTGCTATTGAGCAGAATATTTGCTATAACGATATTTCTGCTTCAGTAACTCAATGCTAAATCTGCTTGAAATGTAATGGAAAATAAGTCAGTTTCAAAACATCGATGTCTAGGTCACAAAAACAAAGTTTGAAGGGAAAAGTAATCATTGCCATTGATTTCTAGATAGAAGCAAATATGAAATAACACTTACTGACCAAAGACAAACAAAAAATGAAAATTCTGTTACACAAAGTCATCAATACCATTCTGATTGTTATCATTATCTACTTTTTGCTTCTAAGCATATTAGGTAAAGCTCCGGAATACTGACCCTTAAAGTCTTGTACCTCAAGGGAAAGGACTTGATTTTTTTTACATTTCTTTAGTATATTGATGTTTCATATAATGGGAATTATGATTCTAAAACATTTTTTCCAAAAATTTCAGTTTTTTTATATTTTTACTCCCCATTTCCATACTCTTTCCCTTTCCCATGAGGTAAAAGATTCCAGGGACAGCAATTCTAAAACTCAACCACATACATCTAGGACAACATTTGTCAATACTTCCTTTCAGTTTTTTTAAGACAGTATGGTGTGATTTCAGGTAGACTAAACTGCTATTTCTAACAGATCAAATGATGATGTATGGGCCATTGAGTTGTTTCTCATAGGTAAATTACTAAATATAGAGAATTACAGCATAATTTCAAAGAAATCATCATGGTTTATATGAAATACTGAAATGAAAACAAAATATTATTATAGTGGTGGTACTGCAGTAGTTGTAAAAGCAAGAAGTCAATAATTTCTTCTATCATTACATCTCATAACAAAGTACTTATAGCTTATCTCAATGCTTTTTGCTTTCTGTCTTCTATACATGCTTTTAAAATGAAAGTTCTTTTTCACCTTGTAGTAAACAATATTTTGTTTACATCTCAAAAACATTAACATACATATACAGGGAGTTCTCAAAAAATGCATGTACACGTTAAATGAATATAAAGACAAGATTTATTAAAATATATTTCATCATCATCACCATCATTTAACGTCCATTGTCCATGCTGGCATGGGTTGGATGGTGTAACCAGAGCTGGTAAACTGAGCTGGCCGCACCAGACTCCAATCTGATTTAGCATGGTTTCTATGGTTGGATGCCCATCCTAACACCAACCACTTTACAGAGTATGCTAGATGCTTTTATGTGGCACTGCACAGATGCTTTCATGTGGCTCCACATGGGTAATTTTATGTGGTACCACATGGGTGCTTTTATGTGATGCCACACAGGTGCTTTTTACATGTCGCCGTACAGGCACTTTTACAAAGCACTGCATGGGTACTTTTATGTGACACTGCCATGAGTGCTTTACACTAGCAGAAGGATCAGTCTTAAAACTTTTGCTTTCAAAATTTAATAAAATCTACAAACATAATTTAGCTATTTTATCAATGTCTGTTTTCAAAGAGATTCTGGTCCAGGCACTGATTACAACATGAAGCAATAGAATCACAAACATCAAGCAACATTACATAAGGTATTTTAGCACATTCTTGTTCAATGGTTGCCCTCAATTCGTTGACCGTTACAGGTTTCATACCATAAACTTTATTTTTTAAGTATCCCCATACAAAAAAGTCTAGTACTGTGAGGCTCAGTGTACACAGAGGGCATTCTACTGCACCTCTCCATCTAATCCACTTGATTGGCAAAATGTCTTCAAAGTATACTCTTACATTGCTATGATAGTATGGGGGGGGTGTCCCACCTTGTTGGAAACAAAACTCCACATCTTCAAACTCCTCTTGAATACTTGGCATGACAGATTATTGATTGTTGCAGCAAATCCAAGTAAAAGGGAGCAGTCACAATGCCATACAAAAAGAATGGTTCAATTAATTCTTTTTATCGTTTTATGAGCAGCCACGCCATACTGTAACTCCTGATAGTTTAGCACGATGTTTCTCCATAGTATGTGCTTTCTCAGTCCCCAGTGGGTGCAATTGTGGTGGTTAATTATACCATTTAATTTAAATCTAACCTCTTCACTCCAAACAATCTTTGTTGCAAAGTATGCATCTTTTACACATTTTGCCAAGTACCAACTGCAAATCTCCACTCTTCAGTTCAGGACTTCTTCATAGAGTAGGGACTAAGTTAGGTAACCTTAAACTCTAGAATTGTACCCAAGATACTATACATATATACATATATATATATATATATATATATATATATATATATATATATACATACATATATATATATATATACATATATATATACATACATACATATATATATATGTACACACACATATATATTTACATACACATATATATATATATATATATATATATATATATATATATATATATATATATATGTATATATATATGTATATATATATGTATATATATATATATATATATATATATATATATATATATGTATATATATATATACATATACATATATATATATGCATACATATATATAGATATATATATATACATTCATACAAATATATATGTATACATACATACATATCTATATACATACATATATATATACATACATAGATATATATACATACATATATATATATACATACATAGATATATATACATACATATATATATATACATACATATATATATATACATACATACATATATATATATATACATATATATATACATACATATATACATATATATATATACATACATATATATACATATATATATATATACATAGATTAGCTACTGTCATCTCAGCCTATGCACCTCAACCTGGGCTACCAGATGGTCTGAAAGACCAATTCTATGACACCCTCTTGCAAACTACCTCGTCGACGAGTGACAGGGACCTTCTCTTTGTGGCTGGAGACTTCAACGGTCATGTCGGACGTCGTGCTGGGGGCTTCCATGGCATACATGGAGGCTATGGCTTCGGTTCCCGCAACGAGGAGGGAACCAGACTGCTGGAGTTCTGTGATGCAACCAATCTTATAGTCTGCAATACCAACTTCAGGAAACCTGCCAGTCACCTAGTCACCTACCGCTCCGGCAGACACTCTAGCCAAATCGACTACATCCTCGCCAGAAATAGGGAAAGAGGGCGGCTTATAAATGCCAAAACCTACCCTGGCGAAGAATGTACCCCACAACATAGATTAGTAGTTAGCGACTTTGGGATCAAGGCAAAATGGGTGCCCAGAATTAGACAGGCTTGGAGAAGAAGGGTGTGGAAGCTTAAAGACCCTGCAAACGGACAGAGACTTAGAGACAAGTTACTTGAAGCATTTAACGAAATAGAAGGGGATATAGCATCATACAACGTGGAAGACAATTGGAGATTTCTGCGGGACAACCTGTTGAAAGCCACCGACCAGATTTGTGGGTGGTGTAAGGTCCCCTCCCAACCCAGAGTAACGTGGTGGTGGAACAAGGAGGTAGACAGGGCTATTAGACAAAAGAAACAAGCTTGGAAGGACTGGAAGAACGGTGGTAGCAGGGAATTGTACCAATGTGCCAGAAGGGAGGCTAGGCGACAGGTTTATTTAGCCAGAGGGGAAGCAGATAAGGAAAGATTTGCCAATGTTCTGCGCCGTGAGGACCAAAGACTCGAGGTATTTCGGGTTGCAAGACAGTGTAGGAGAGAGAATAGTGATGTTGTAGGAGAGAAATGTGTTCGCATGGATGATGGTACGCTTGCATTAAATGAGGATGCAAAGAAAGAGGTCTGGAGATGCCACTACGATAGATTGCTTAATAAAGAGAATGAATGGGAGAAAGAGAGCCTGCCTTATGTCGACCCAATAGAGGGACCAGCTATCCGAGTTGATAGTACCAGGGTAGATAAAGCAATTAAGAGTATGAAGACCGGGAAAGCCCCCGGCCCATCAGGAATCACTGCAGAGATGCTCAAAATATCTGGCAGTGTTGGCTATAGCCTAGTCACCCGTATTACGAACCAGGTGATACACGAAGGAGTCATACCCTATGACTGGTGTAGCAGCATCATAGTCAACTGCTACAAAGGTAAAGGGGACGCTTTAGATACAAATAATTACAGAGGCATCAAGCTGTTAGATCAGGTTATGAAAGTTACAGAGAGGGTCATAGCCCAACTAATTAGGGAGCGAATCAATTTAGATGAGATGCAGTTTGGGTTCGTGCCAGGTAAAAGCACTACTGATGCCTTATTTCTAGTGAGACAGTTGCAAGAGAAATACCTAGCCAAGGATAAACCTCTGTACCTGGCTTTCGTTGACATGGAGAAAGCCTTTGACAGGGTCCCCCGATCCCTTATCTGGTGGTCAATGAGGAAACTTGGGATAGAAGAATGGCTAGTGAGAGCTGTGCGAGCCATGTACAGAGATGCGGCCAGTAAGGTGAGGGTTGGAAATGAGTACAGCAATGAATTCCGGGTAGAGGTAGGGGTCCACCAAGGTTCCGTCCTCAGCCCCCTATTATTTACCATAGTCCTCCAGGCAATCACAGAGGAGTTCAAGACAGGTTGCCCCTGGGAGCTCCTCTATGCTGATGACCTTGCCCTAATTGCGGAGTCACTATCAGAACTAGAGGAGAAGTTTCAGGTGTGGAAGCAAGGTCTAGAATTGAAGGGCCTTAGAGTCAACCTAGCTAAAACCAAAATCCTAATAAGTAGGAAGGTAGATAAAACACAAACCCCTTCAGGTAGATGGCCCTGCTCAGTATGTAGAAAAGGAGTAGGTAGTAACTCTATAAGATGTACCCGGTGCAAGCTATGGACACATAAGAGGTGCAGCAACATCAAAGGCAGGTTAACTAGCATGTTAGTTTTTGTTTGTGGCAGATGTTCAGGTGCAATAAAGACTGCAAACAAACAGGAAACAACTTCTATCTCATTCCAGGGTGAAAAACTAGAGGTAGTCGATAGCTTCCGCTATCTGGGCGACCAAGTTAGTAGTGGGGGTGGGTGCGCTGAAAGTGTAGCTGCTAGAATAAGAATAGCCTGGGCAAAGTTTAGAGAGCTCTTACCCCTGCTGGCGACAAAGGGACTCTCACTCAGAGTAAAAGGCAGACTGTATGACGCATGCGTACGAACAACCATGCTACATGGCAGTGAAACATGGGCTGTAACTGCTGAGGACATACGTAAGCTCGCAAGGAATGAAGCCAGTATGCTCCGTTGGATGTGTAATGTCAATGTGAATACCCGTCAGAGTGTAAGTATCTTGAGAGAAAAGCTGAACATTAGAAGCATCAGTTGTGGCGTGCAAGAGAGACGATTGCGCTGGTATGGACATGTGGTGAGAATGGAGGAGGATAGCTGCGTGAAAAAGTGCCACACCCTAACAGTTGAGGGAACCCGTGGAAGAGGTAGGCCCAGGAAGACCTGGGCTGAGGTGGTGAGGCAAGACCTTCGTACATTGGGCCTCACCGAGGCGATGACTACGGACCGAGACCTTTGGAAATGGGCTGTGCGTGAGAAGACCCGGCAAGCCAAGTAAGATCGTTGCCAGTGCCCCTGGACTGGTTCTTGTGCGGGTGGCACATGAGATGCACCATTTTGAGCGTGGCCGTTGCCAGTACCGCCTGACTGGCTCCTGTAGGATTTTCGAGCGAGATCGTTGCCAGTGCCCCTGGACTGGCTTGTGCGGGTGGCACATAAAAGACACCATTTCGAGCGTGGCCGTTTTCGTGCGGGTGACACGTAAAAGCACCCACTACACTCTCTGAGTGGTTGGCGTTAGGAAGGGCATCCAGCTGTAGAAACTCTGCCAAATCAGACTGGAGCCTGGTGTTGCCATCCGGTTTCACCAGTCCTCAGTCAAATCGTCCAACCCATGCTAGCATGGAAAGCGGACGTTAAACGATGATGATGATACATACATACATATATATACATACATACATATATATATATTTATATATATATATATATATATATATATATACACATACATACATACATATATATATGCATACATAAATATATATACATATATTCATACATATATATGTATATATATGTATATATATATACACATACATATATATGTATATATATATACACATACATATATATGTATATATATATATATATATATATATATATATATATATATATATATATATAGTGTTTAGGGAGAGTCATACTGCCTTAATATCTAACACACTCACGAGTTCAATCTCTGCTCATTTGTATTTTTATCTTTCCAAAATTTTGTTGCTTTTGGAACCTTATCAATGGATGTTGACTCTATCGTTATTGGAGCTGCGATCAGATAATGGACAGAGTCAACATCCTCTCTTTTACTCTTTTACCTGTTTCAGTCATTTGACTGCAGCCATGCTGGAGCACCACCTTTAGTCGAGCAAATCAACCCCCAGGACTTATTCTTTGTTAGCCTAGTACTTATTCTATCAATCTCTTTTGCCGAACCGCTAAGTTACGGGGACATAAACACACCAGCTTCGGTTGTCAAGCGATGTTGGGGGGACAAACACAGACACACAAACACACACACATATATATATACATATGCATATATACGATGGGCTTCTTTCAGTTTCTGTCTACCAAATCCACTCACAAGGTTTTGGTCGGCCCAAGGCTATAGTAGAAGACACTTGCCCAAGGTGCCACGCAGTGGGACTGAATCCATTGACAAAGTTGCAAAAGCAACAAAAATTTTGGAAAGAAAAAATATAAATAATAAATGAGTGGAAATTGAACTGGTGTGTGTGTTAGATATTACGGCAGTATGACTCTCCCTAGACAACAAAATTTGTTCAACACATAATTTCACATAAAGGATCTTGAAAAACAGATACAAAAACAATATGCCAACGCTAGGCCGAAACAGCTGTAAGTTTCTGTTTATTCTCAAATTCCTAATGTACTTTATATTTGTAACCTCGATTGTTAATATAACATGGTATGTCATAAGCATTTGTATATTGTGGCTTTTGTCATTTTAGTTACAAATTAAGTTAATTAATTCAACAGAATGCACTGTCTACAAGTCGATGGGTACCGCATATTCTCCTCCATTTTCTAATTGCTATATATATATATATATATATTTCGTTTTGGGATTTGGTTTGCAAGATTCTTTATGTGAGTTTGTGTGTTGAAGCATATTCTGTCATGTCTGGGGGGAGTCATTCTCTTTTAGTACCTTATAATTTAACACACTCACCAGTAATATTTCTACTCATTTCCTTCTTTATTTTTCTAAAATTTTCGTTGCATCTTGCAACCTTTTCAATAGTTGTTGAGAGTCAATAACTATTGAAAATGTTGCAAGACGCAACAAATTTTAGAAAAATAAAGGAAATGAGTAGAAATTTTACTGGTGAGTGTGTTAAATTATAAGGCACTAAAAGAGAATGACTCTCCCCAGACACAACAGTGAATATATATATATATATATATATATATATATAAGTTATGCTTACAATAACTTGTGTAACTGATAGTAAGATCAGAGAATGTTATCAATAAAGTTATATGTGTAATATGTACAGTTACTCTTCCAAACTTTAAAAAAATAGCTGAAAAAATCCATAAGATCAATACATATTTTATCTCTTACTGTTTATCAATATATTTGAAATTCTGATTTATGTGTTAAAGTAGTTATTAATGACTTGTAGATTTGTTAGCAAAGGCATTCAGAAAAAGCAAAGCAAAGGCAACAAATTTATAAACATGGAAAATTCCAATAAATTTTATAATTAATACTAAGATCAGTATATATTATTGATAAAATTACACACATAATTAATATGCATAACTTAAGTAGATGAATATTGCAAAAAAGGTTTATCTCTAGATGCATTCTTTATGACTGCAAGAACCACATGTTGAATTGAGCCAGGAATAATCAATTCAAAGATGGAAACTTGTAGTGAATTAAAATTCATTCTGTTAATGGCTGTGTAGTTAATAGCAATAATAAAAAATGATGAATAAAGCCACATCTTCATGAAAATATATTGGAATTTCCAAGATTTTATACTTATTCTAAACTTTTAAAACAACTTTGGTTGAGTAAAAGTTACATAGACATATAATCCCTTTGCTCTATTATTATTATTATTATTATTGTTCAGTAGTTTTATTTTTATAACGTGCTTTCACTTCACTACCGAGCGCAGCTCTGTGCGCCTTGGGCATGTGCTGTGGTTTGCTGTGGTGTTCTTATGGTTACTGTATTGAAAGTGTTTTGCGTAGGATGTGTGCTGTGCCCAGTAGTGCAATTTTCTGTATGTTATATATATTTGTAAGTCCTGGTGTTTTTGTTATGTATTTGTCTGAATATTTTTTTATTATACCTAAGGCACCTACTATAATAGGAATTGTTTCTGTTTTTAGATTCCACATTCGAGTTACCTCTATTTCCAGGTCTTTGTATTTTGAAAGTTTTTCCATTTCTTTTAGAGAGACGTTGTCATCTGCTGGTATTGATACATCAATTAGAAAGCATTTTTTTTCTTCATGATCTTTGACAACTATATCTGGTCTATTTGCCTTGAGTGAGAGAGCAGTGCTTGCCATCAAAGTGACTCTGGGGTACAAATATATGAAGCCTAATATACCCATCATGACTACATATCCAGAAAGGGCACATCAGAAACATGCACCACATCCATATTCACATGATGTAGTGATCTCATATCAAGATAAACAGTGCATGACTTTGCAGATGGGGCCCTGTTAGAACTTTCTTCAGGTCAAGTTGCACATCCCACTGAAAAGGTCCCTGAATAAGGTTTAAGGATGATAAATGAAACACCTGTATTTCCAGAGGTGTATTACTCAAACCCCAAAGAATTCCTCTCGACACATGGCTATGATGCTCCCCCACAACCTCTGCTTGTGATCAAAGATGCACATATCATCAGTCACTTATGGACATGCTCTACTGGTTACGGTCAAGCAACTGCCAAGCAAATCTATGGTACTGAGCAGAATATTTGCTCAATAATATATTATCATTATCACTATTTGATGAAAACTCTCAGCTTTTGCTGGGTATGATGGAAGGTATCAGCTGTCCACAGCCAGCAGACTAAGATGACACTGGCTTACTCGTCATGCTTCAAGAACCCTGCGAAGAATTCTTGCAGTTCCAAGCAATGCTGATTTTTGTAGGTATTCTACCTTTACATTTGTACCAGTTTTTTTGAGCGATGTTAGTAGTTGAGTGCTGATACTCCCAAGGGTGCCAATTACTATTGGTATCACGTCTACTCTCCTCATTGACCACAACCTTCATATTTCCCACTTCAAATCATCATAGTTGTTCAGTTTTTCTTCTTTCTCTTTGAACCTGTTGTCACCAGGACATGCTATGTCGATTATCATGCATGTTCTTTCTTTTTTATTCACTACATCAGTGTCCGATTTCCAATGTCTAGTCAGATGATCACACCGAATCATTGCATCCCTCAGGATTTTGCAATTTTCATTCTTGGTAACTCCTCCTGGAATTTTCTCATACCATGTCTTTGCTCTTTGTAGGCCGTGATTTCCACAGAGCTCCCAATAGCTCATTCTTGACACATTGTCATGTCATTTTATTATTATTGCCTTATTATTATCATTATTGCTACTACTACTACTACTATTATTATTATTATTATTATTATTATTATTATTATTATTATTATTATTATTATTATCATCATCATCATCATCATCATCATCATCATCATCATCATCATCATCATCATCATCATCATCATCATCATTAATACGCTAGAGCATGCTAATTCAGTTCGGTATTTTATTTTGAGGTTTGGTGACAAGTCTCCTCAAATCTCAATAATCTTCCTTCAGATTCTTTCAGAATATAGGATGGTACTTTTCCACAGGTCAACAATGTGCATTTCAATTCCAATCTCTTTCAGTCTTTTAGGTAGCATTTTGGGTGTTGTGCCAGGTGTACCAATTACTACAGCAATAATTGTTGTCTCGATCTTCAACAGTCTCTTCAGCTCTGGTCAGATCCTTACATTTCTTATTTTTACAATTTTTTTTAGTATTAACTCTGTTATCATAGGGCATTGCAAAATCTACAATCTTACACTGTCTATTTTGTCCTCTATGATCATATCTTCTTTCCTTAATTGTATGGTCAGTCTTTGTGGGTAAATCCCACAAGATCTTGAAACTCTCATTTTTATCACAGCCTCTGGCTTGTGTTCATACCCCTTTTCTGTTGTTTTGAAGCCACACACTTGGCTAACGTTCCAATACACTCTTTTGCCTCCACTATCATGTCTGTACTCATACGCCTTTTTGTGCTAGTATACAGCACTCACTCAAAAGGCGATTGATACTTTTATTTCCTTTCTGCAGATTATACATCTGCTGTCTGACTGAGTTTAAACTTTATTTACTTTTATCAGATTTGTTCTAAGGGTTTGTTCCTGAGTGGCTATAATTAGTGTTTCTGCCTCTCATTTCAAGTTCCTGTCCGTCTGCCAGAGCCAGCAATCTTTACTTCCAATATTCTTGGCTTGTTGCATGAATTGGCCATGTAGTTCCATTTCTTTCTATTTGTTTGTTCCTCCTTTTCTCTTTGAATTTTCCTATCGTTTCAGTCACTTTTTGGGTATCTCTGGCTCCTCATAGTATTCTTTTTTTACTCTGCCCAACATAGATTTTCAGACTCAGTATCACAGTAATAGCAGTGTCTTTTGTGTTTAGTAATCCTCTGCGATCTTCCTTTCTTGGTAGGTGGAGTTGGTCGGTATTGCTTGATGTTGATGTTGTTAATGCAGCAATGTGGCTGAATTGCTAGCACACTAGACAAAATGCTTAGCAGCATTTCATCCATCTGCACATTCTGAGTTTAAATTCCACCAAAGTTGCCTTTGCCTTTCTTCCTTTCATGCTCAATAAAATAAGTACTAGTTAAATACTAGGGTTGATGTAATTAACTAGTCCCTCCCACAAAATTTCAGGCCTTGTGCCAGTAGTAGAAAGTTTCATTATTATTATTTTTATATTATCCAACACACTAATGATTCTGTCAGCTTGACGCTGGGAGAATCATTAGCACATCTGACAAAATGCTTAACAGCATTTCTTCTGGCTTTTCATTCTGAGTTCAAATACTGCTGAAGTCAACTTTGCCATTTATCCTTTCAAGGGTGATAAAATAAAGTACTGATAAAGTACTGAGATTAATGTAATCAACTTGCAACTTCCACTCAAAATTGCTGGCCTTGTGCCAAAATTAGAAAGAATTATTATTATTATTGATGTTGTTATTGTTATTATTATTAAGGTGGTGAGCTGATAGAATTGTTTGAGTGATGTAAAAAATATTCCTTGTGATATCTGTTCCAACTCTTTACATTCTTAGTTCAAATCACCATGAAGTTAACTTTGTCTTTCATACCTTCAGGGTCGATAAAATAAAGTACCAGTCAAGTACTGGGACCAATGGTATAGACTAACCACCTACCCTGAAAACTCTTAACCATGTGCCTAAATTAGATACCATTATTATTATTATTGTTATTATTATTATTATTATTATTATTAATAAGGTGACGAGCTGGCAGAATTGTTAGCACACTAAATGAAATGCTTACTGGTATTTTGCCTGTTGCTACATTCTGAATTCAAATTCCACCGAGACTGAATTTGCCTTTCATCCTTTTGGGGGTTGACAAATTAAGTACTAGTGAAACATTGATGTCAGTGTAATCAACTAGTCCATTCCTCCAAATTTCAGGCCTTGTGCCTATAACAGAAAGAATTATTATTATTATTATTATTATTATTATTATTATTATTATTATTGCTGCTGTTGTTGTTGTTGTTGTTGTCATTATTAAGGCAGTGAGCTGGCAAAATGCTTAGCGGCATTTCGTCCATCTTTACATTCTAAGTTCAAATTCCATCCGCTGAGGTCAGCTTTGCCTTTTATCCTTTTGGAGTCAATGAAGTCAGTATTAGTTATGCACTGCAGTCAATATAATCAACCAGCCCCTCCCACAAAATTTCAGGCCTTGTGCCTTTAGTAGAAAGGATTATTATTATTATTATTATTATTTTATGTTTGACTTTTGTTTTGCATTTGTACAAGTTGGATCCAAGTCTCACCCAGAGACCTCAAGAAACAACAAGTTAGAAGTTCATGTAGGTGTTATGCCTAGGGTACCATATATTTGGATTTGTACAGTTTTGTTCAAGTGAATGTTTAAGAAACCATAAGAAAATTATGTTTGCTTTAAAATTTGAGATCACATGGACAGTATTTTACGTAGGATATGGGCAGTTCCCATGAGCACTATCTTTTGGACTTCAGCCATTTTGGGGTTTCCTGGTATCTGAGCTAGGTAGTAATCAGCCCGTTTCGCTGTCATTCCCAGGGCACCTATGACAATAGGTATTGTTTTCGTCTTCAGATTCCACATTTTGCTAATTTCTATTTCAAGATCTTTATATTTGCTCAGTTTTTGGTAGGTCTTGACAGATACGTTTATATCAATTGGGACAGTCATATCAATGAGGAGGCATGATTTTTGTCTGAAGTCTTTCAGTATGATGTCTGGCCTATTTGCGTCTATCTTTCTGTCAGTTTGAATGGTGAAGTTCCAGAGGAGTGCAATGTGATCATTTTCAAGTACTGGGGGTGGTTTGTGTTCCCACCAGTTTTTATCATGGGGCAAGTCCAGGTTTTTGCATATTACCCAGTGAATATATTGTGCAGCTCTATCATGCCTGTTGAGATACTCTGTAGGCGCAAGTAGACTGCACATGGAGACAACATGATCGATGGTCTCATTTTGTTGTTGGCATATACGACATAATGGGGAGCTGCCGTTCTTTAATATGTTGGCCTGGTAGTTCTTTGTAGGTAGGCATTGATCTTGGGCTGCTATGATAAACCCCTCTGTTTCTGATTTCAATCCAGAGGCCATTAACCATTGGTGGGTAAGGGCTTTGTCAATATCTGCATTATTCGCTCTCTTTGGGTATTTGCCATTGAGAGGTTTTCCATGCCATTTTTCAGTCATAATAGCTAAGGCAGCAATTTTAGCACGGGTTTTCAAGCGCTTAGCTTTTTCTGTAGGTGTTTCTAGTTCGTCTAATTCTTGAATTTGTTGCAATTGGAATTCACTTAGATATTCCTTTGCCTGTTTTGTTACTGAGTAAGATGCTTTCTTGCTTTCATATTTTAAGACAAGTTTTAGCATCCAGTCCTCAGAGTTTTTCATATAGGTGTCTAGGCCAATTGTGGCTACCTTCATTGATAATGCCAGCTGTAGTAGTCCTCGACCTCCCTCTTTTCTTGGCAGATAAAGACGTTCTATATCTGCCTTAGGGTGGTGCATTCTATGCATTGTCAACAGTTTTCGTATTTTTCTGTCAACATTACATATTTCAGTAATTGACCAGTTAACGATGTTGAAACTGTAAGTCACGACTGGTATGGCTAGAGCATTGATCGCTTCGATCCTGTTTCTCGCGTTCAGCTCTGTCTTCAGTATTGCTCTCACCCTGCGATAACATTCTCTTCTGATCCTTTCCCTCATCACTGAGTGCTTGATATTGTCCCCTTCAATTACCCCTAGGTATTTGTAGCTCTCCGCTGGTTCTAACTCTTTTATGACATTTTGCTGGTCAAGGTTCACATTAGATGTATTTGTCATTTTTCCTTTGATAAAGATAGCTTTTGCACATTTATCAAGGCCAAATTGCATCCTGATGTCATCACTGAATTGTTTAACAATCGCTAGTAGGCCTTTGAGTTGTTGGTCATTTTTTGCAAAGAGCTTTAAATCATCCATGTAAATGAGATGATTTATATTTTTATCAAATATTTTATAACCATACTGTGCATCATTGAGCAATTTTGAGAGCGGTATTAGGGCTAGACAGAAGAGGAGTGGTGATAGTGAGTCACCCTGGAAAATGCCACATGAAATTCTTACATCTCCAGCATTTAGAGATTCATTGTCATTGTTCAACATCAGTGTGGTTCTCCATGATCTCATACTTACAGATAAAAAGTTTCGCAGAGTAGGAGCTATTTTATACATTTCCAGACATTTCCTAATCCAGCTATGTGGTAGGCTATCAAAGGCCTTTTTATAGTCTATCCAGGCTATTGACAAGTTTTTGTGTCGCTTGTGACAATCTTCTAAGATCATCTTATTGATGAGTAGCTGATCTTTACAACCATAAGATCCACGTTTACATCCCTTTTGCTCATTAGGGAATATGCTACTTTCTATTAAAAAACTATAGGTGTACTCGGTTAGGACAGATGTTAGCGTCTTATACATTGTTGTTAAGCAGGTTATGGGGCGATAATTTTTTGGTTCATTTGTTTCCTCATTTTTTGGAAGCAGGAATGTTAAACCATTAACTAGCCAAGAGGGCATCAAACTAGGATTTTGCAAAACATCGTTGTAAAGTTTTGTTAGCAGTTCATGGCTTTCTGGGAAGGCATTCAACCAGAAGTTAGGAATTTTATCCTTTCCTGGAGACTTCCATTTGCTTGACCTCCTGAGAGCAGATCTTATATCTTCTACCCTGACCCCCTCCCACTTTTGCTCCTCTAAGGAGTCTAGGTCTGTAGCTATTCTATCAATCCAAGGGGCCTTTTCATTGTGTGTTTTATCTTCTGCCCAGATTTTATTCCAAAATTCTTGCACTTCTTCTTTTGATGGGACAGACTTTATTGTTACTGGTGTTTTCCCTATCTTCCTGTAGAAATTTTTGGGGTTATTTTTGAACATGTTATTATCTCGGAAGAATTTAACACGCTTTTCATACCTTGCTATGCGGGCAGCTTTAGCACATACCTTTTGCTTGATGGTTTCTATGGTGGCATCAATGTCAACTATGGTTTTCATGTTATATTTTTTCTTTAGTTTTTGGGTCTTTGTAGGTTTGATACTCTTGTCAAATTTAAGGTTTTTCAAACATTCTATGTCAGATCTAAGCAGCTTAATTTGGTGTTGAATGCGTTCTTGCCAAGAAGGCTTTTTGTGGGAGTGTTGTCTTTTTCTAATCTTTTCACCACATAGAATCGTTGAGATTCTTGCGGATGCATAGTACAGGTGGTTGAGATCTGTAATATCAACATCATTAGCTGAAATTATATCCTTAAGTGCAAGGCGGATTTTACCAATTATTTTCAGGTTTTGGTTAGAATTGCGAATTTTGGGGAGAGTGTCGCGTTCATTCATACTAGTTTCTTTAATTTTCAGCCATTCAATCATGATTTGATTTTTTAGATCATGTAGTTCTGTTGCGTCGATTTCTGTATGACTTCCTTCATCTATTTGATTTTCACCTGCCTTAGTGTTTATGGTTGGTTCAGAGAGTATTTTATTTTGCCTATCAGTTACCTTAACTCTTTCAATTATTACTGTATTTTCATCAGCCTTGGGCTGGTTTATAATTATTTCCTCTGTAGTATCTTCTTTAGCTGCAGTTTCATTCTTTTTATCCTTTACTGCTTGCTTAATTTGGTCAATCTCTATTTCAGTTAGTAATTTTTTTTTTATAATGTTTCTTCTGACGTTGGCAAGTTTATTACTGTCTATGTAGGGTCTTACTGCAAGGTGTTTCTGTCTCCAGTTTAAGTAGGTTTGTACAGTATTAGATTTATCTGTAGGGAAATATATGGCACGGTAGAAGGCTCTAAGAACTTCTTTATTATCTTCCCTAGACCATTTTTCATTCTTTTTCTTTTGGTTATTTGATGACGAGCATGGATGGCCATCTGTTGGAATATTCCGGTTGTGGGGTGCTTCCAGCTCCTGTGTGTCGGGAAGATTTGAACCAGTAGCAGATTTCTCGTCTCGGATCTGGTTCATTATCCGAGTAAGTGGTCCTTTATAATCCGGTCTATGACCATTGCGGTTTATATTTTGTTTTATTAACAGTGAGGCATAACAAGCTTCGACGTTGACGCTAGGGGACGGATCTGTCTGTTATTATTATTATTATTATTATTATTATTATTATCATTATCATTATTATTATTATTATTATTATTATTATTATTATTATTATTATTATTATTATTATTAAGGCAGTGAGCTAGCAGAATCAATAGCACACCAGGCAAAATGCTTTGCACCATTTTGTCCATCTTTACATTCTGAGTTCAAATACTGCCGAGATCGATTTTGCTTTTCATCCTTTCGGAGTCAATTAAATAAGTACCAGTTATGCACTGGGGTCGGTGTAATCAACTTAATCCCCTCCTCCAAGCTGCCCTTGTGGCAAAAATTTGAAACCGTTGTTGTTGTTGTTGTTTAAGGTGGTGAGCTGTCAGAATTGTTAGCACACTGGGCAAAATGCTTTGTGGCATTTTGTCCATCTTTATGCTCTGAGTTCAAATTCAGCCAAGGCCAGCTTTGTCTTTCATCCTTTCAGGGTTGATAAAATATGTACCAGTGGAGCACTGGAGTTCATGTAATCAACTCACTCACTCCCCCAAACTTGTTGGCCTTGTGCCAAAACTTGAAACCATTTTTTTGTCATCATCATCATTATCATCATCATTATTATAATCGTCATCATTGTCATTATTATTATTATTATTATTATTATTATTATTATTATTATTATTATTATTATAATCATCATCATTGTTATTATCATTATTATTATTACTATTAAGACAATGGATTGATAGAAACATCAAGGCATCAGACAGAATGTCTGGCAGTGTTTATTCAAGCGCTTAACATACTGAAGTCAGCTTTGCCTTTCATCCTTCCAGGGTCAATAAAATGATGTACCATTTTGTATTCAGAGGGAATGATAATCAGCTTACCCACCCCGTCTCCCACTTCATGCTAAATTTTAGACCTTTGGCCATTTTAGGAGCAATTATTACTATTATTACTATTATTGTAGTGATCAATAAGATAAGACGTAATAGAGCATTATTACATAACCATACAGTAAAAATCAATAAGTTAATGGATCTATATTAATTTTATCGATGAACATTCAGTCATTTGAACTTCTTGCTTCATATGAGTGTATCAGTGGTTGTGTATTCCATGGACATGTGTCCCATATTAATGGTTCTTATGTCTATGCAGAATTAGAATGACACATTGTGTGATAAGTACAATCCCTCTGATAGGCTTCTGCATAGTTTTCTTCTACCTAATTTCAATCACTAAGGTTAGATCAATCTGAAGTTGTGGTAGAAGAAGCTATGCTGTGGGACCAATCCCAGAACCTTATGATTGCGAGATGAACTTTGTGACCATTCAGACCTACTGTGTCCCTAATGGAAATAATAATCAACAGATATACTGTGTGGCACAACACACATGCAAACACACACACTCACATATATGCACATAGTATAAGCATATCAAATAATAATACTAATTTATTCATTTTCCTGTAAAGACATTACAAACATGATAAACAAACAAGATATGATAATACATTATGTTTCATATATAGCCACACTAACATAATTATATAATCAGAAGAAATTATTCACCATATATTGATTTCAAATTTTGGCACAATGCCAACAAGTTTAGGGTAAGGAATAAGTTAATTACATCGACCCCAGCATTCAACTAGTACTTATTTTATTGACCCCAAAAAGACGAAAGGCAAATTCAACCTTAACAGAGTTTGAACTCAGAATGTAAAGACAAATGAAATGCTTCTAAGCATTTTACCTGGCATGCTAATGATTCTGCCAGCTCACCACCTTAATATTTCATCTAATATCAATCAAAATTTTAATTACTGAAAATAGAAAGATTTATTCTCTACATATGAGGTTCACATTTTTGTTTATGACAGCATAGTATAGACAACAATAACTTATGCTATTATAGTTAGCAATAACTTTAAGAGACTGTGTGTCTATGCATTTATTCTGTGTGAACAGTTTATATTTGTTATTTTGCTTTGCTTTTTCTACAACAGGCTTCATTTTTCATAAACCTATATCTCAGTCAATATCATTGCATACCGAAGAGAATTGTACTGTCTACATATCTCAATAACTTGCTGCTAAAATAGAAAAAAATTGAAAAACAAAACTGTTTATTATTGTTTCGCCTAGCAATTAGTTATAAAACATTTTGACTTCTCAATGGATTATAAGAAACTAGATAAAATACTAAGGTAATAAATCAGTGAAGCAAACAAATGGAATAAGAACATTGGTGAACGCATCTGTTGGTGATTGGTTATGTCAGATGGAAAGAATGAGGGTATAGATGCACAATTATGGAGATGTTTATAGATGTATAAGCAATAGTATATAAGCTTTAATAACTATATAATTACATTTTTACATAGGTGTAGCCAGGATTTCAACTAATGGAGTCTTCAGTTGTTGAAATGGATTCACCATTAGCCATCTAATTCACTAAAAACACAAAATTAAAATTTATTAGATGATAATAATATCTGTTTGGAGGTGTAGTGGTATTCATTCAAACATGTCTACCTCCCTGCTAGCTGCATATATTCATCTGTTTAACATTCATTTAACATATTTTACCACGCTGACATTGGTTGGACCGACATGCATGCATACATGTATGTATGTATGTATGTATGTATGCATGTATGCATGCATGCCTCTGTGTGTGCATGTGTATCTATGTGTGTATGTGTGTGTATGTATGTATGTATGCCTCTCTGTGTGTGTGTGCATATGCATATGTGTGTGTATATGTATGTGTATGTAGGCATGTATGTGTGTATGAACATATGTATGTATGTACTAAACATATCAAACTTGTCTGCTAGAGACACGTATGTGGTTACATAAATATTTGTAAACATATACATACGCACACATGTTTATATATTTATGTGTATTGTATTGGTGTTGCAATAACCACACCTGCTCCACATCATCACAGCAGGTCATACAATCTTAAAACTTCCTGCCAAAATATTTCTGTATTCTAGACACTTCCACTTCATAATCGTATGGAAACAAATGCACATACTTACAGATGATGAATATAATTTTTTGTTTGGGGAGGGATTCCTATATAAAGATTGAAACATTTTGTAGCTACAAGACTTCTTCTTAAGCATAAGTAATTCAGAGAATACAATCATATTACAAGCTCCTGATTTGCAAATGTCAGATGAATAGGCATCAACGCCTTAAATTAATTTTACCCTTTTCTATGATGTAAATTTCCTAGTTTAAAGTGAAATAGGTGCAGATGTGGCCATGAGGTAAGAAGTTTGCTTCCTAATTTCATGGTTCTGTGTTCAGTACTGTGTGGCACTTTGAACAAGTGTCTTCTACTATAGCCTTAGACTGACCAAAGCTTTGTGAGTGGATTTGGTAGACAGAAATTGAAAGAAGCCCATTGTGTGTGTGTGTGTGTGTGTCTTTTTGTTATTGATTGTCCCTTCACCACTGCTTGACAACTGGTGCTGCTGTGTTTACATCCCCTTAACTTAGTGGTTTGGCAAACAATACCATTAAAGTACTAGGCTTAAAAAAATAAGTTTTGATGGCAGTGCCCCAGCATAGCCACAGTCAAAATACTGAAACTAGTAAAAGATAGAAGATATAAACTTAAACTAACCACCAAAGTTTCATGTTAATTTACATTCCAGACACTAGCTTCATAATGATGAAGTTATTTTATTAAATCCTTAATTATCTTCAAAATTAATTGAAACAAAGGAAGAGTACCTCAACAGAAATATGGTAACCAAAGATTTAATGTTACACACATTCATACAAACAACATCACTGTAGTTATGCACTGTTGGTTACAGTATACTTACTCTCTTTGTTTTGGCTTTCAAATTATGCTATATATACAGGCTAGGTGGGTAGAACAACATTCCCCCTGAACAAGATGCCAATCTGTAGCAGGGTCAGTCATTTACGTGGACTGGAGCAACATGAAATGAAGTGTTTTGCCAGTCTCAGAGTCAAAATCACAATCTTGTGATGATGAATGCAACACCCAAACCTCTAGGCCATGCCCCTTCACGCAAACAACATGAAATAGAGACAAATTTTCAGGAGACTAATGCTGGTTCCAAAGTATGTTTGAATTGCAGCTAAACCAGTTAATTTCACTTCTATATCATAGCTATGATTTCTGAACAGAGACTGGAGAATGACAGATTCTACCAGGTTGATTTAATCTTGACTCACTTACCTGAGGACAAAATCTTCAACAGTGAGTAACTCACAAAGGCTTACAGGATGTTTTTCTTTTCTTGCAAACAGGAACAAAGCTGAATGATTATTTTTAAAAAATGAAAGGTCAAGTCAGCCTGAAAGAATTCATCTCTGTCTTGTGTGTTATATCTAGAAAACATACATATGTATAATGGTAAGTGAAATGATCTAGCTCAACTGGGAATTAAACCTACATTGAAATCAACCTCAATTTGCTGAAAACTCAAAAACTTATAACCTCTGTATGTTGTTTATATGAATCTGTAAATAAAATATAATAATCTGTAAATAAATTAAAGTATCAGTTAAGTACTATTCCCTCTCAACAAATTTCTAGTCTTGTATCTATGAAGTAGTTGTATGCTGTCAACTTAATGTGACAGTCCCCTGAAGGGAATAACACAACTGTTGGTTAGACCTAGGAAGCTGCACTGCTTCCTAGGTCTAACCAACAGTAGTGTTATTCCCTTCAGGGGACTGTCACATTAAGTTGACAGCATACAACTACTTCATCGTATCACTACTGCATAAATCTCTCTGAGAGATTTAGAAATGTATTATTTCTTGTATCTATGTTAGAAATTATAATTTTATCAATCCTAAGAATATGAAAAACAAAACTAAACTTAGACTGTAGAGGGATAAAATTAAAATATTAAAATTAATTTATTCCTGGACTCTGCTGTTCCTGTCACCCTGCAGTCTTTCTGTCTCTTATCTTAATTATAAGGGAAGGGTGTGCAATGTATGTCTGGAGTAAATCACAAACTGAGCTATATAGCAGAAGAATTATTAGAAATATCAGAATCAAAATACAATAATTGAAGATAAGGAAAACACTAGATATGTTTCCTGCCTGATATCATCCCGAAATTGGGCGACTTGCTGGTTGTTGTTGATGTTGTAGCTGCTGTTGTTGTTTAGCAGCAGAACAGAACTATGGACAAAAGACATCTTAATCTTTTTTATATATCAAGTACTATATCATTATGGAAAGTGTTTTCCCTGTTTATGACAGTAAGGTATGATGTGATGGAAATTTAGCTGTTATTTTTAATAGATCGAACGACTACGTAGACGCTTTCTCGTTTGCAACTTGATGAGAACTAGAGCAAATAAATTAGGTAAGACATATAAAGCGTTTGTTTTAATAAGCTTGGTGCAAGGGAAACAACTCGGATAAATTTACTACTTAAAATGACGAATATACACAATACATTATTAGTGTGAGACAGTGCCAACAAAAAGGGGTATTTTTTTGTTATCTCACCCCCATTAAAAACTTGGATTAACTCCCCCGTTTTATGAAAAATATCGATACTTTTGGTTATCTCCCCCACCTTAAAAAAATTGTTTAACCTTCGATAAAACAAAAAAATGAAAAAAAATCAATAAACATGAAAGTTGATAAAATTAATAAACAGGAAAGCTGAAAAAAATTAATCATCTTATTGAATATAATTAACATTTTTATAACAAATCATACCATGCCTATTGAGGAGGCTAAATGCCAACAATGTGTTGAAGCACTGAATCAAAAGGATCTAACACTTTTAATCCAATCTCTTGTCGCCACAAACTCAATTTTTTAGAAGGGAGGTAACACAATTTTTTTAATGGGGTGAGATAACCAAAAAGTACCAAAAAAATTCACATAAAATTACCGAAGAAAAACTTTGCATAATAATAATCCTTTTTTAATTTTGGCATAAGGCCAGCCATTTCATGGCTGGAGTAAGTCGATTAAATTGACACCAGTATTCAACTGGTATTTATTTTACCGACTCCGAAAGGAGAAGTCGCCCTCAACGGAATTTAAACTCAGAACGTAAAGACGAACGAAATGCCACTAAACATTTTGTCCGGTGTACAAACGATTCTGCCATGTTGCCGCTTTCCTCTTAATAATGTAGCATTATTTCTTATGTTTCGATTTTATAACTTTCTGCTGAAATTTGTTGATGATATCAAAGAATTTAAGGTTTCATAAAAGTATTTTTATTTTCTGAAATTGTTTTAGAATTTTAACAATTATTACAAAATAATATTCACATAAGATTCCCATTTCTTCTGCATTTTCAGTTTACCGAAATAAAGATATGATCGTGGTGAGTAAGATCTGTAAGTGAATTTTTTATGCTCTATTCAAATCCTCTCACGGTACTACTAAAGCAGCGCGGACCGAACGCGCAGTCGCGCGTCCGCGCTAGCTAGTTGTGAGTGGTCGATCCTAACCCTAACCCTATTCCTAACCCTAACCCTAACCTTAAACACGTATTCATTTGCACACGCGGGTTAGGGTTAGGATCGACCACTCAAGACTAGCTAGCGCGGACGCGCGACTGCGCGTTCAGGTCCGCGCTGCTTTAGTAGTACCTCCTCTCACTTATTCTAAGCTACTAATACTCTTGGCAAATACATTTATATCAAAATGTTTCATTCTCAACTTCGCTTAATAACAAGTAGCAACTGGAAGTTCTTGGTGTCTACACTAGTATTAAGTTTCTATTCAAAGTTGTAAATATCTTATTTTATGTCCATGTTTTATGCTCCTGAGAAAGGCAGGAACGTCACACAATTTCATTTCCGTTATTCGTATTTCAGAATTTCCTAATCTATTTACTATTGGGAAACTCTTGGGCAAGACTCCTGCCCGTCCCTCGCTCAAACCACCTGTAAAATTTTTTTTTCGACACAACTCCCCACCCACCCACTTTTCCACTACGAGGAGAACGAATCTGCAAAAAACTTAGCAAAAATCGACATTTCTAAATTACCACCCCTACCCCCATTTCCTTCCTTCATTTTTCCCTTTATCCAGAAATTGTTTTTTTTTTTTCAAAATATGCGGAAAAATACGGAGATTATGATTCGGACAAAAATTTCAAAATATTTCTGTACTTACGGTTAGGGTTAGGGTTAGGGTTAGGGTTTTGGGGTTAGGATTTTAGGGTTAGTGTTGCGGAAAAAAGTCGAAAATTGAAGAAGTTGGGGGGGAAGGGGGAAAAATTTAACAATGCCGATTTTTGGCAATTTTCCAGAACCTCCGTATCCGAAAACGGGTATTTTTGGCAAAAAAAAATTTTTTTAATAAACAAATTTGGGAGAAAATGCGGGGTGGGGGTAACGGGCAGAAGTCTTTCCAGCCCTTGAAATACATTCCACATCTCAGGGAGCCCCTACATATAAAAATTATATATCTTTCATTTTTAAGGGTGGGATTCGAAGTAAATAAACTTGTAAATAATTGTAAGTATTGGATTTTTAAAAAATAAAACTATATACGAAAATAGTCGAAGGCTGCCCATCGGACAAGAATCTTCTGTAGGGCAGCTCTCAATGTTTTCTATCCAAAGTATTTTTAACTCAATATTTACATACTATTATTTATAGCTTTGAGTTCCACAGTTAAAAACGAATTATTCACGTCTCTGACAATTTCTAAATTCTAATGACGTAAATATTTTGGTAGAGATGGACTATATGTAATCTGAACCTTTCCCCCCACTCCACTTATTTATTAAATTTTTTTACGGAATCCCACGTTTTAGGCTATGGAGGTTCCGATTCTGAAAAAAAAATTTTGGAAAATTTCAATTCCCCCACCCCCACCAAGCAGGCTATTTACATGCTAGAAATAACAGCCAAATCTCACAAAACTAGTGTTAGGGTTAGGTTTAGGGTCAGGGTTAGGGTTAGGGTTAGGGTTAGGGTTTGAGTTAGGGTTAGGTTTACCCTGTGGATCTATATAAAAACCGGGGGGAGGGGAATCGAAATTTTGAAATTGAGATTTTTGAAAAAAAATTTTCAGAATCGGAATCTCCATAGCCTAAACCGTGGGATTCCGTAAAAAAAAAAAAAAACAAGGGGGGAAAGGTTCAGATTACATATAGTCCATCTGGACCAATATTTTTATTAATCTTTTCCTCTTTTATCTGATTTATAAGGGATTAAACAATTATAAAACTGTCTTTGAAAGTTTATGGCAGTGTTCAACCCATCTGATATTACAAAAGAAGTTTAAGAAATCATGATTTTATTTTGGCCAAATTTTCAATTAAGAAGTTATTTTTCTTGTCATGTCTTACTACTTACTGATCCAAGATTTATTTACCTCATATAATTACGAATACAGAATAAACATTAAAAGAAATTGCTCAAAAACACATTTGCATATAATCAACCTATTTATCACTATTTTTACGTAATCCCTGTTAGGAAGCACTGCTCTATTTTGTTATTGTCTAAAAGAACGTTTTACATTACACACGGGAGATAACTCAGCAGTTTCCCTAAATTTCTATGTTTTAATTAGAATTTCTATCTAGATCAAGTCACTTTCGTTTCTTTCCTGTTTGGTGGTATTTTTTGGGGTATTCTTTCAAGGAAAGATTTCATATATTTCTTCTCCTCGTACCATTTGTCTCCAATTTTTGCCTTTTTACAATAAGTATTTAGTGCCCATGCAGACTGTTGCTCGTCTCATTTAACTGTAGTGATTGTTATTTAGAAATGAGAAATTTATTAATTCCTTTTTATGTCCACTTCTCCATACGAATATTAATGTGTTGGACTTTTTTTTTTTTTTTTGTAAAATTCACAAAAAGAAAAAACAATTATCGATTCCTTTTAAATCTAACAAACAAATCCAGTATTTTATTTACTTTGATGACATCACATGTTTATAAATTACAGTGTCTAAATTAATTTTACATATTGGTTCATCAGTTTTATATTTTCTAATACAGATACAGCAATGTGCATCAGTTTTACTTTTTGACTTAACTTCTGATGGCCTTGTGTCCCGTCCAGAAACAGAAGCTACTTGAACTTTGTATGTTGAGTCTCGACAAGTGATCAAGACTGTTGGCGATTTGTTGTGCTTGAGAAGAGATGTCAAGCTTAGTGAAATTATAGTTGTGGCCAGTGCTAGTGACACATAAAAGAATTCAAGCATCATACATTCTGCTCTTCACTCAGAGAGAGGAGTCTATATCACCAGCAGAAGTAATGGCACCCTAAACATTTTCTGCTCTGTTCTACTACTATGCTTTCAGAATATTGGTGATAAGGTCACCTTGTTAATAGGATCAGTCACCTATTTCTATGGAGCCTTCAAGGCATTTGTAGAAACTCATTTAAAGCTGCTCTTACCGCCACCCAACTCCTGTACATTTGTTACATAGGAAATTTCTACCAACTCCATTTCTACATTCCAAACATGACCACTTCCTACATGGCAGTAGAGTTCTGTGTTTTTCTTGCTTAGAGTTTTGTCTTTGCTTGATTTACTTTTAGACCTCATGATTCTAGGCACTACTTTCTGGTTTTGAACTTTCCATTTAATTATTTTACTGATTTGACTATCAGAACGAGTTGATCAGCATATGAGGTCCCATAGACAGCCAGTCTTAAACTTCCGTTATGGCTTGGAGGACCATAAATAAACAGTAAAGAATTAAGAACTGAGCTCAGATGGACTTAACCTGTGTATTAAATCTGTAAATGGATTTTCCTGAAGTAATTTCATTAAAGGTTTCTTTTGATTATTGTTGTCTCATTAAAAGTATTTTTCAGAATTCTTCATTTCAGAAGACACTTTGAATAAAAAGCTTAGGGAAAGTATTATCATTTTATTTTGATGAATGCCAAATTAGTGAAGAAGGTACATGTTTTCTTTGCTTAAGACAATCTAACTAACACACCAGAATCCAAAGAAACCATCAAAGATCTACATCAGCAAACCGTAAGTACAATATGTTATAAATTATTTTTCCATGAGAAAAAGAGTAGTGTAAAGTTTTTGGATATAACCTTTTTGGCAAAAGGTTTTTATGAACTTTCTATACAAGAGATCTCATATACTTTTAAGGCAGTCCTCCAGCATGGCCACAGTCAAATGGCTGAAACAAGTAAAAGAATAAGACAATTAATGTTAGACATTTGTGCAGTGTCCACAGTGTTACAAATTATACAAAATCAAGATGGTCTAATTCCCCAGTTCAATTTCAATTCATCTATTTTGACCATATAATTACAACAATTTGCAATGCATAAACAGACAATGCAGAAAAGAAAACATATGTGGTTGAAAGGCTGTGATAATGGTCAAATTTGCCTGCAGGATATCATGGCCCTTGTGATTCCTATAACTAAAGCATGAGCAATGATTTTTTTTATTAACTGATAATCCTTTCTACTGTAGACACAAGACCTGAAATTTGGGGTAGGGGCTAATCAATCACTTCAACCCCAGTTTTCAACTGGTGCTTATTTCATCAACCCCGAAATGATGAAAGGCAAAGTGTGCCTTGGCAGAATTTGAGCTCGGAACATGAAGACTGAAGAAATTCCGCCAAGCATTTTACCCAGCGTGCTAATGATGCTTCTAGCTCACCCCTTTTTTAATATCTAATAATAAAAATACTAATTTACAAAGTAGTGATTTAACTGAAAGTAGTAATATTCAATGCTGTAAATAACAGTAACACTATAAAAT
Organism: Octopus bimaculoides; assembly: GCF_046866305.1. Taxonomy (NCBI): domain Eukaryota; kingdom Metazoa; phylum Mollusca; class Cephalopoda; order Octopoda; family Octopodidae; genus Octopus; species Octopus bimaculoides. The sequence continues at coordinate 34,098,653 of NC_142942.1, forward strand.
TGAGGATTGTTTTATTGGTTTACAATGCTGAGTTTGATTTTTCAAAAAGGAAAAGTTACCAGCCATAAGCTAACATCTTCCAATCCAGCTAAGATTTATCAGCAGAATTCTAGTTTAAGCACGCCACATAACTCCTCATAGCTTTTTTTATTTTTTGAAATTTTCAGAAAATATTTTTGAATTTGTGTTCTACGTGTGGGTATTCATACAATTATAAAAAAAAAATTTGTAATCCTAAAAGCTCCACTCTTTTTCGAATTTAAAGTAGAGTCAAAATTTTTTGCTTAAATGCCAACAATGAATCACCATTCCATTAAATTTGTTTAAGGGGAAAAAAACATTGAAAATCATCACTACATGTCGGAGTGACAAAGAAACAAGGGAGGTATCAGGTGATCATGAGATGTGCTGAAAACAACAGCTAAGTCGCCCTTAAATCACACACAATTTTTTGTTTTCATAATTGTATCAATTCCTGTGCGTGGAACACAAATTTGCAAAAATTTTCTGTAAATTCCAAAAAATAAAAAAAGTTATGAGGGGTTATATGGGGTGCTTAAACCTTAATTCCGCCAATTTATCATCTATACATACTATAGAAACAAGAATTAAATACCGACTGTGGGGTTTGTGGACGAAATAAAGATTAAGATGATGATCTCATTGTTTGTATAAAATATAATATAGAAAGAAAAAAAATTATCATTATCTTCTTGATTTTGTTTTAATAATCGACAATGAAAAATTACTATTTCTACCTTTGGTCCAAAACAACTTTTGAGAAGATAGGATACTAATTTTACTGCATACTGTTCAATCAGCATTTAGATATCTAATTATTTGGTAAATCTTGATGGGTGTACTTATAAAAATTTACTGAAGTGTTTTGTGACATATATTAAGAAACAGAAAAAAAAAAATGGTTAATGTTTACAATATTACCCAGAAGCGAAAACAAAAAAAAAATGGTGCAATGGGTGTAAAAAAAATGTGTATGAAATGAATATGAAAATAAAAATGCGCGCAAAGCAACGGGGTGGGGAGAGGACTTTCGGAAAATTCACAAGATCGGAAAGGATTTTTCCGACAAATTTCTTTATAACTGTAATGTATGCCGTTTGAAAGATATTTATATAAAATTTCGTTTAAAAGATATCCATTTTCCTCAAAGTTATGGGCGAAAAAATCGGAACTTCTGAATTTTCCGAAAGTCCTCTCCCCACTCCCTCGGAAAAGATTTTACCCACAAATTTCTTTATAATCGTAATCTATGCCATATGAAAGGTATTTGTACAAAATTTCATTTAAAAAAACCAATTTTCCTAAAAGTTATGAAGGAAAAACTCGGATCTTGGAAATTTTCCGAAAGTCCTCTCCCCACCTGCGCCCCCATTGCTTTGCGCGCGTGTTTGTTTTCATATTCGTTTCATACACATTTTATTTACACAATGTTGTACTTTTTTTTTTTCGTTTCCGAGTAATATTGTAAACATTAACCAAAATAATTTTTCCCGTGAAAATGGCGGGGGGGGGGGGCGAAATTTCCGAGAGTTCCACCCCCACCTCACCCCTTTTCCGGACAAAAAATGTGTTTTGTGGTACATTAGGAGATCACCGTAATTCATTCAACGAAAAAAAAAATAATTTTCCAATAATTCCCTGGAGGGGAGATCCGGTTTCCCCACCCCCACCCTTTTTTTTTTTTTTGGTAAATTTTTACAATTACATCCCCACGTCGTTCGCTAAAAAAAAAAAAAAACTCGGATTTTTCGCGTGTAATCAACTACCCTGACATTAAGTGCCGCAAACCCCTGGTTTTCGTTCGGAAAAAAAAGGGTAAATTTTGATAAGTATACCCGCACGCGTTTCACTAAGAAAAAATATATACCTCGGATTTTTTGCGTGGAATCAAGTACCCTGACCTCAACAATCATTATTACAGATACCTGAACATGAAAAATTCCTAAAATCGTTGCACTCTTAACTTATTGAATGTTTTGTATTTAAAAATAAAATTAAAATTTAGGTAATAGTAATAAAACTGATATTTAACAGATAATTAACGGCAATATTTTGGAATCGTCGTTGTGTAAATAAACAAAAGCATGAACACGTGTTTACGTGTATTAAAGTACAGTAAATACAGAATAATAAATAAATAGGGGAAAATATTTCTGAGAAAGTTTCTAAAACCCTTCACCGGATGTGGATAGGTCACGTGACCAAACAGCATGAACCTGAGGAAAATGTCTGCTCGACAGAATTATCATCACAATTGTGAGGAGATATTGAATGAATGCATCAACGTATTACTCAAGTCAGCATACGTAAACCAATGCCAGGCTGCACATTATGACAGGAGTGATGTTGCTTTAAAGGGATTTCATCTCTTCTTTGAGAAATTAAACCGTCAACATCTTCACCAAGCAGACAAACTCATGGAGTACCAAAACAAACGTGGTGGACGCGTTGTTTTACAGAATATTGACGAACCCGAGATTTCGTTTTGGGACTCTGGTGCTTCTGCCATGGAATATTCACTTGTCGTTGAAAAAAACATCAACCAGCACTTTCTAAAGCTGGTTTTGTGTGCTAAAAAGAACGGAGATCCTCAACTCATTGGGTTCCTTAAGAAGATTGCCCTTGGAAAACAAGTTGAAAACATCAAGCAAATCTCTGATTACATTTCAAGATTGAACCAGTTGGGCGAAGGCCTCGGTGAATATATGTTTGATAAAGAAACACTTCAGCATTGAGCATATTGCATTGTGTTGATGTTCTGTGGAAATAGTTCAAATATATAATCTCAACAGAAATTATTATTTTGTAAGAATCTCAGCTAAAATGTATCTTCTAAAAACATGCTTATTATTAACGTAACTCCAGTATAGTTAGCTTGAAGGAAGAGGAACTCAAAAGTTTTCAAAAATCACAATAATTTAAACAGATTTAAAAGATTTTTTTCAAGGATCAAAATTTGTATTTCTTCCACGATTAAACGTTTTGTAATTTATATTTGTTATCTTAACTATTTTTTATCTTTAAACTATTTGCTGTATTCAATTCGTTAGACTCAATGTCTCGCTATGAATGGAATAATTTTTATGTTTCTTTCTAATCTTAATTGAAAATAATAGTCTGATATGATTTAGATAATTTGTTTTTTTAAAGTAATATTTGTTACACTGATAAACTATATCATTATAAAGGTATCCTATTCCAAAGATGTTCCAACCTCGACCACCACTATCCATGTTTCTTAAGAGCAATACAACTATATTCATACCACAATCTATACGTGATTATCTTTTATCTCGTCTCTTTTTTTCTTTTTAAATCAAAATCTTCTTCATTTCCCATCTTACCATTTTCTTTTTATTGAAAAGAACACATTGTATAGTATAATGCAGAGTGCAACATGAAAAATAAAAGATGGAATGGTTATGGGTAGAATGCCAGGGGTCATAAGTCAACTGCATTGGAGCCAACCTGGTGCTAAACAATGACGTTGTGACAGACTGACCCATTTTTAAATATTTTTCAGATATAACGTACATCAGACTACATTATCTGATGTGTCCCCTAAAATAAGTAATAAAAGATAGTTGGGTTCTGATATCTAATAGCTTAATAATCTAATTATTGTGATTACTTAATAATATTGAAGATAGTAAATTGCATGCAGAAGATATTGGTTTAAAAAAAAGATGAGATGGTCACATCGGGAATGCAGGACGATCACAGAAGACTCTTAAAAAAGACCAGACAGTCTTCGTTGAATTGCTTTTAGAAAAGTGGGATGGTCACATATGGAATGCCTTCATAGAAAGATGAGCATTTTGAGTGAACTGCACATGCACATCAATGCATGTGCAAATGAATTAGTTGTGCTACTTTCCATTTTGAAATTTTTTTGGTTTCAGGTGTAGAACTACAGGATAACCTTTAGGTAGTAGGGTATGATATATATAATGTGTGTGTGTGAAAGCACATGGCTCAGTTAGTATCGGGCTTACAATTGTGAGGTTGTGAGTTTGATTCCCAGACTGGACTGTGTTCTTGAGCAAGACGCTTTACTTCACATTACTCCAGTTCACTCAACAGTAGAAATGGTGCCAAGTTGTATCGATCTTGGTCTTTCCCTTGGACAACATCAGTGGTATGGAGAGGGGACACTGGTGTGTATGGACAACTACTGGTCTTCCTCAAACAACCATGCTCGAGGGGAACTTTCTAGGTGCAATACCATGGTCATTCATGACCAAAGGGGGTATTTACATACACACACACACACATATATATATATATATATATATATATATATATATATGTGCCACATAAAAGTATCCAGCACACTCTTGGAGTGGTTGGCATTAGGAAGGGCATCTAGCCATAGAAACCATGCTGAATCAGACTGGAGTCTGCAGCTTGCCAGCTCTGGTCACATCATCCAACCCATGCCAGCATCACCAACAGATGTTAAATGAATCTTCTCCCTGACATATGATAGATGACTCGCGCGCGCGTGTGTGTGTATGTATATAATGTTACTTGGCTTTATGTTACATGTATTAGATTTAGCTGAATCAAATATTGATAGATTGTTATTTTTCACCTCATTCGGAAAATCTAAATAACTTTGTTGTTGTTTTTTTTTAATATTTATGCATTTTTTTTTTTTAAAGTTGTTTTTTTTAACCCTTAAACTGGCTTTTATCAGAGATCTTTTTGTTGGAATCAGTCGTATGAAATTAAATGAAATAGAAAGCTGTTGTTCTTAAAGAAAAACTGAACCTCATCCTCCATCGATTCTGACCAGAAATAAGGAATTGTGCTGATATCATTGCTATAACTGTTTCTCAAGAAATATTCTGCTGGAAAATATTAATAGATTTACAAGTGATAATTGTTCTTAATGAAATAATTGAAAGAGGATGTACCTTCTGTTTATATTATAGGATGTCTAAGGCAGTGAGCTAGCAGAATTGTTAGTATGCCAGACAAAATGCTTAGTGGCATTTCATCTATCTTTATATTGATTTCAAATCTTGCCAAGGTCAACTTTGCGAGGTTGATAAAATAAATACGAATCAAGCACTGGGGTCAATGTAAATGATTTACCCCCAGCCCAAGAAATTTGCCTTGTTTGGCAAGCTGTTACAGTTTCTAGAATTAGGGTGAACATCCATCGTCTGTTGCTACTGCGAGAAAAATAAGATGTTAAACCTTTTACAAAAGCGTCTAAATATAAGGAAAAATAAATATGCAAAATGTGCATATATATAAAGTTTCTTTATAGGCACTACTCAGAAGTGCTCAGATAAAAGACCTGAGACGCAAAGGTATAAAAAAATGTTAAGGAGAACTTCAGATAGGTTCAACAATTTAATTATACAGATATTCTGCTATAGATCAATGCATATCAGTCTTTAAAATATACCACTGTATAAGTCGTTAAAATACTAAAACGTATTAAAAATTCATGAATTCACAAATATATAAAAATCTAATATACGTATATAAATAGATGAGTGTAAGTAGGTTAGAACAACGTTGTAAAAATTATTAAGAATAAAAGTATGCCTTTACAAAAAGGTGAATAACGTAGAATCGTCCAAAGAGCAAATAAAAAACAAAACATTGTCGCATTGAGGATGGAATATTTAAAAAAACATACGTAAATAATCCAAGAGAATAAGTAATGTTAAGGTAAAATGTTGATGGTAATCCTCTTATGGTCGTTTCAGGGGTTCAATAATCCATAGATTTTAAGGGTGTTTTCATTCTGAAAATTCGATACTGCCTCCTTCATTAACATTTTATCTTAACAGCATTACTTATTCTCTCAGATTATTTACATGTTTTTTTAAATATTCCAACCTCAGTGCTATGATGTTTTTGGTTTTTTTCTTTATTTGCTCTTCAGAAGATTTTACTTTATTCACCTTTTTTGTAAAGGCATACTTTTATTCTTAATAATTTTTACAACACCGTTCTAATCTACTTATCTATTTATATATATATATTTGATTTTTATATATTTGTGTATTCATAAATTTTTAATATGTTTTAATATTTTAATGACTGATCCAGTGCTATATTTTTAAAGACTGATATGATAGAATATATGTATAAATAAATTGTTGAACCTATCTGAAATTTTCCTTAACATTTATATATATATGCGTGTGTGTCTTTGTGTATGTGTTTGTCCCCACCACTGCTTAACAATTAGTGTTCATGTGTTTATGTCCCTGTAACTTAGCAGTTTGGCAAAACAGACTGATAGAATAAGTACCAAGCTTAAAAAGAAAATAAGTATTGGAGTAGATTCATTCGAGTAAAATTCCTCAAGATGGTGCCCCAGCATGGCTGTAGTCTAATGACTGAAACAAGTAAAAGATAAAAAATAAATACACTTCACATATTATGCTGGTACACATGACATATTATCATATTCGATGATTGAGTTATTTTCAAGACTTTATTTGAGGGATGAAAAAAAGCCAGTTTGTAAACTATTTTCTGAATGTAAATCCTGAGACCCTGATAAATAGATGATAATAAAAAAAAATTTTTTAAACAGATTGACAGGGTGAGGGATCAGCATTGGCAGATCTGATATCAAGTAAAGTTTTCAAACACTTTGAAATATCATTGCTAACATTTGGACATGTTAAATGGAGAACAGTGAGCAGCTTTGACAAGAACATGATTGAAATTTGTCTCTTGACTGGTTTAGAAATTAAATTTTGACTAAGTAAAAAAGATAAGTAAAATATAATCTAATTATTGAATAGAGCATTGTAATTGTAAGAAAAACATCACTCACTAAGCTTGTACTTAGAGGCAGTGGAGTATCTACATTATTACACAACTCGCTTAAAATAACATCTGAATTTCTATTAACAAACTTCCTACTGCCTATAAATGAGTATCATGTTAAATATCCTAGACAAATTGTTAAAATTATATTTTTTCCAGATTAATAACCTTTTATTTGTGTACATCCACAGTGCTTCATCCAATTTGATCTCTAATTGTGATCATGTGTCTTATTACTGGATATGTGCATGGTTTAAAAGTGAATTCAACAACTTTTATTTCTAAACTAAGAACAGTAATGTCCATATCCACTAAGCCAATAGCACATTTATGTTAAAGATAGAGTTGCAGAATTAATTCAGAGAGGGAAGAGCTGTTTTATTTCATTCAGGATCCTGTATTTCTGTATTCAAATCCTGCAAGATTAACTCTTTTGTCCTTCATTTCTGCTGAATTAGTAGAGGAGGAACAAATAATATATCAAATCTTCAAAATAAATGGATTTTTATAGACTAATTGCATGAGGGTGGAGGCACATGGGAAAGTTGTTAGGGTGTAGGTCACATGATTGTATGATTGCAGTTTTGATTCCTGGACCAGGTAATGCATTGTGTTCTTGAGCAAAACACTTCATTTCATATTGCTCCAGTCCACTCAGCTACTAAAAATGGATAATCCTGTGATGGACTGATGTCCTGTCCAGGAGGAATATGTACACCAGAGAAACCAACCATGTGATCTTTATAGAGTAATGTGGACTAGCCATACCACCAATTACATGAGAGAAGGTAACTGCAATCAATACTGGAGAGCTAGAAGGTAAAAGTCAACTCTGACAGAGTTTGAATTTAGAAGAATGAATACTCTGGAATATTTTTGTCCAACAGTCTTTTGTTTCTACCAAATCTTTGTTAAATATCATTAAAGTATTTTATAAGAAGACAAAAACATTTTCTGCAAAGTTATATGTAATAAGTATTAGAAAAGCTTACATATAGGTGCAGATGTAGCTGTGTGGTAAGAAGCTTGCTTCTTAATCACATGATTCCAGGTTCGGTCACAGGCAAGTGTCTTCTACTATAGCCTTGGGCCAACCAGAGCCTTGCTAGTGGGTTTGGAAGATGGAAGCTGAAAGAAGCTTGTCGTATGTATGTGTGTGTGTGTGTGTGTGCCTGTGTTTGTTCCCCACCACTGCTTGACAACCAGTGTTGGTGTGTTTACGTCTCTAACTTAGTAGTTTGGGAAAAGAGACTGATAGAATATGTATGAGGCTTAAAAATAAAAGTACTGGGGTTGATTCATTTGGCTAAAAATTCTTCTAGGCATGGCCTCAGTCTAATGACTGAAACAAGTAAAAGATAAAAGATACAAATCACACATACACATTATGTTATAGAATAACATGTATACTTTATATGTAAATATTACCCCTGCAGGAAACCAGTGGTTCTCTGTCCTAACACTGGCATCTCATTATCTACATTTTGGTCAAGAAGGTAGATTCCGCTAAATATTCTCTGTGAGATCTGAATGTTGGATAGACCACCATACATACCCCTTGATGACACTCGAAAGCACCAAACTTCAAGAGGCTTAATTACAGCAATTTTGACAACCATAATATTTGTAAAAACTTTTACCATTCAAGTTGCCAAATTGGAAGTTCGAAGGAACTTCTAATTGCTAAACAGATCATTGTAACTGCAAGAATATGTTTACTAATGAAGTTAGTAAACATTTGGGAGCTGAATGACAAATGGTTTTCCTCATACTCTAAGAAGCTGCTGTACTCTAAGAAGTACAGTACTATTGCTGTCCCTTGGTGGGAAATCTTTTATCATACCAACACCAGCATGATTGACTCCATACCACACTGCTTATTGTTTTAAGTAATTACACCTACCTACACACTTAGCAAAAGCATAGTACAGGTTACCAAGCTATATTTGCTCACAAGTGACAGCTGGCTGTACTGTGCTCATTATATACAGTACATATGCATGCACACACACTATATGTGCGTGTGTGTATAATGAATATATATTGAGAGGCAAGCAGAAAGTTGAAATGCAGTAGTAGCTTCCCCCCCATCTCTCTCTCTCTCTCTCTTTGAAATAGAGGGAGATAGGAGAATGATAGTAATGACTGCGACAATTTGATAAATTGTATCAAAACAGTGCTAAGTAATATCAGAGTTTGGACCTTTGTGGTTTGACGGGCAACATTTTTTTATGTAGTGTTTTTGGTACCGAAACACTTTCAAACTTCGTATACTTGTATATTTTGTGGTATAGAACAGATAATAAATTTTGTATTCGAAGTTATTTCACGTTAAAAATTGTCTTATTTCGATAATTTCAACTAATCACTGACGTCTATTCAGTTGAAAACAGTTAGCGCTGTAACGGTGTATATGGTATTAATCCCTGTTAGTTCTGACATTTCCGATTAACTAGACTGTTCATAAACAAAGGGGGAAAAGCCATCAAAATACTTGAATATTGCCTGCACTTGTTAGTTATTGGAGCTACCAGAATTATTAATGCACCTCCACCAAGTGCTTCATTTCCTAGAAATAGCAGCCAAATCTTCTTCAAATCAAACTCTAGTTTAGGGTTAGGGTTCGGGTTTTAGAGTTAGGGTTGGGGTTAGGGTTATGAGTGAGGTTATGGGAAAAATATACACACACAGATACGCACAGCGTAATTTATTATATAAACAATATATGCGTATAAATTACGATTAAACCGGATGAAATATGTCACAGGGAATAACATTTTTATGACCGGCTGGCACCGACTGTATTCAGCTGAATAGACGTCAGTGATTGGTTGAAATTACAGAAATGCGACAACTTTAACATGAAATAACTTGCGATGTACAATTTTTTGTTAAGAAGGCTAAGAGAAAAAGTTGTTTTGTATGACACATTCTACCAGTGTCTCAAGTTTGAAAGTGCTTCGTTAAGAAAACAAGTGTTGCCCGTCAAATCACAAAGATCCCAGAGTTTTTCCCCTTTGATTAATTTACGAGTATTTCATAAACATCTCATGTTAAAAAAAATTATTTTAATTCAACAAGAGTTTATTCTACACATTGTTTAATTGTACACACTGACTTATTTTTTTATTATATATTTCCTTTCAGAATCCTATCCAGTATGCGCCTCTTTTTGATATTCACATTGATTAGTGCTCCCTAGGTTAAACTTTTTTATGGAAATTACTAATGAAGATGATGACTTCGTAATGGATTTTGGTTTACCGTCAACAATGTTTCTGCTCACTAATAACATAATGTCCTATTCACATTTCCAACAAAAGTTTTTTGAAAATCTGTTTAAACTATAGCCGCAGGCGCGGATTTGGTTTGGCGGAAACTGAAAGAAACCCGTCGTATGTATGTATTATGCATGCGTGCGTGCTGTATGTGTGTGTGTGGAAACACGTGCACCTACCGCTTGACAACCGCTATGGTTTGTTTATGTCCTCCTGTGTTAGTTTTCTGGCAAAAGTGACCGATAAAATAAGTACCAGGCTTTTGAAAATATGTACTGGCTTGATTTGTTCGACTAAAACCATTCAAGGTGGTGCCCCAGCATGACCAAAGTCCAATGGCTGAAACAAATAAATGATTATACTTGGGTAAATATTTTATTCCTAAACACCTAGTGGCCCACCTCATACAACCGACTTGACATTTGCTGCCCCTTCCAAGCTCACAATGCCGCTAATGTGACGCTACCATTCAAGTTTTAAAAAAACACCTATTTAAATCATGCAGTGGAGGAAAAGACTACAGATTTATATTCACAGTAACATTAGATAACATACAATCATCAATACAAAATCGGTTTCTAAATTCCAATAATGTATATTTGAAGGGATTCCACAGGTTACTATTTACATGCATTTATTGATACATGTAAGACTCTGGTTAACTGAAATAGAAGAAACACACTTTGTTGTAAATAATTTCTTAAGTGACCATTTAAATTTTTTTTTAAACTTCAAAGGGAATTTTATTTCCGTTGAAGTATCTTGTGGAAACTTGTTTGTATTATATTTTAATTAATCCGTTATTGATTTGCACCAATCAAAAATTTTTATCTTCTGCATGGAGAATATTTTCCATGACAATTACTCCTGTAACAAGTCTTTCTACATTTGAGTGTACACGAACATGTTAAAGTATATTATCGTCATATATATAAGACTCCCTTCCGTCATGAATGACCATGGGATTGCACCTAGAAAGTTCCTCTCTGAGGCACAAGTCCAGACACGGTTATTTGTGGAAGACCAATGCACACCAGCCTTCCCTCTCCACGCCACCGATGTTATCCAAGACAAAGACCAATACAACTTGGCAGAGTGAACTAGAGTAACGTGAAATAAATTGTCTTGCCCAAGAACACAACACAGCATAGTCCAGGAATCAAATTCACGATTCTAAGCCCGACACTCTAACCAGTAAGCCCTTAATATTATGACGTATTTCGTAACTTATTTGAAGATATTGCACACTCACGGGTAAAACTCAGAGTAGTAACAGAATGTCTCAACCTAAATAAAGTATGTTTTTAATCTCTAATAAGGTATCGAGTGCTCTTTTCTGCAACAGTCAACACTAAACGCGCGCACACACACACACGCACACATATGTAGTTGTCCAATAAGTTTTCAAAAGTTGAGGAAAAAATACTAGGTATATTTTGTAAATTAACAATCATTGTACATGGCTGATTAGAAGAGTATAAGTTGGGATCTTTGTTGAAGGAGGCCTGAAATCTCCATCTGATTTATGAGTTGTCAGGGATGCAAAAACAAAAGTGGAATGAATCATAAGGATGAAAAAGACAGTTAAAACGCAGTAAAAAATTTTTTTATTCAAAGCTAGTTCTTAAGTCCACCAGAGTTACACCCCTTAGACTAATCTTTGATATTGTCCTGCACATCAGCATTCGAGTGGCAATTGGGCACCCCAATAAGGTGACGAGCTGGCAAAAACGTTAGCACGCCGGGCGAAATGCTTAGCGGTATTTCGTCTGTCTTTACGTTCTGAGTTCAAATTCCGCCGAGGTCAACTTTGCCTTTCATCCTTTCAGGGTTGATAAATTAAGTACCAGTTGCGAACTAGGGTCGATCTAATCGACTAGCCCCCTCCCCAAATATTTCGGGCCTTGTGCCTAGAGTAGAAAAGAATTAGACACCCCAGTTTTTGTACATATGATTGTGGTATGAAGAAGAAGGATGAGGTGGAGAGGGTGGGGAAAGATAGAGATGGTGTAGAGAAATGGGGATGAGCTTTTGAAGGACAAATTTGGTTATATACATGTTTGTGTGAGCATTGACTGTAGAGGATTTGCAAGGACTAGGAACAAATGAAGTGAGCATGCTTCACTGAACGTGTAATGTTAATGTGCAGAAATGACAGAGTACAAATGAACTGAGAGAAAAGCTGGATATTAGAGGACTCAGATGTAGTATGCAAGAGAGAAGACTACATTAGCATGAACATGTGATGCCTATAGATGATGACTAGTGCATAAATATGCAAGCACTTTTTATGCACCTATCATCATCTATATGCACTGACAAGAGAAAGACTCAAGATGTTGTGGAACAAAGTAATGACAACTAATCCCAAGATGCTGAACCTCACAAAAGAAATGACAAGGTATTGCAATGATTGGTGACATGCAGTTCTAGAGGAGTCCTCTACTCCTGTGCAAGCTTGGCAACAGAACACTTAAACATTGGTGATGGTGGATGGGATGCTCTCACTGTACTCACCCTCTGTTTCCATTCCCAACTCTATGGCACCCTCCCTTCTACCTTTCTTTCACAGCTTCTTTGTCAATTCACTCTTTCATCCCTCACTCTCTGTCCCCTTGCTGTGTCTCTTGCTGACCTCTCCTCATGGCTCACCAACTTCTCAACATTCTCTGTCTCCACCACCACTTACCCCTACTGACCTAAATATCTGGGAGACAATCGCCAAAGACTGCCCAAAGCGGTAGTGTGTCATCAACAAGGGGACAGACCAGATGGAAAATAACAGACGTCAAGAGGCTGAGATCATTCATCAATGACATAGAGTAACTTCCTCATTCCCAGCCAAACCCCATCCCCTGCAATAAATGCCCCCAGCTCTTCTATACCATCCTTGGCCTGAACAGCTACCTCAGGCACCATCATTCTTTACACCCATCAGGATGAAGAGGCTCAATCACCCACTACAGATTAACTGCTCAGTTAATGTTACCACCGATGACAAATGAAGGATAGCACTAGATCATCCCACTTCACATGTCCTTGTCATTTCTTCACTCTCTTACAAACCTCTAGCATTCATTTTTCTCTTCCATTACTTACCCACACCACCCTCTCTTTAGTTATCCTCTCCTTTCTACTTTTTTGCAATAATATCCCATCATATCTCAACACTTCAATTTAAGCTCAGTTTATATCACCATTCTCTCTTCCATTCTCCCTTTCAATCATGAAGACTTTCCAGTCCTAATGTCATGATAAAATTCATCCATACACTCTGTTAAATGGTTGATAAATCAAGAAGAGACACTGTATAGTTGAGAGGTTTTTTAGTCTTGCCAAGGGCATGACAACCTCTGTAGTACTGGTATCATGAGGAAATGCACCCAGTACACTCTGTAAAGTGGTTGGCGTTTGAAATGGCATCCAGCCATAGAAACTGGGCTAAAACTGAAATGACCAAGTGAAATGTGGTCCTCTGAATCATCTAACAGGATAGTAACTCTGAATAAGAACTGACTCAGGCCATAATGAACCATCCAACTCATACCAGCATGGAAAAGCATAGAAAATTATGATGACAAGGGGGAGGATCAAAATATCTGGTAAAGCAGTATTACTGATTAATGAATAGCTAATTAAGTAATAGAAAAAAACGTTATATCATATGACTGTCAAAGCAATATCATTCTAATCTGCTACAAACTCAAAGGAAATGCATTTGAGAGAGGTAGTTGCAGAGACATGAAACTGTTGGACAAGGTTATGAAGGTTGTGGGAAGAATTAGAGCATAATTGATCAGAAACAGAATTAACTAAGATGAAAGATAATCTGGTTTTATAGCTACAAGAATTACCACAGATTTCATCTTCCTAATGAAACAATAGCAGAACATTTTAGCCTAGCATTCAACCACATATTGCTCTGTAATCTGATAGTTACTAAAAGACTTATATACAGATGAATGGCTTGTGAGGGTTGTACAAACTATTTGCAAAGATGCAATCAGCAAAGTGGGAGTCAGCAATGTCTTTAGCTTAATGGTAAAGTTCACCAAATCTCAGTCTTTAGATCCCTCCAATCCATTATAGTTCTAAATGCCATCATGAGGAAATTTAAGAGCAGCTGTCTATAGATCCTTCTATAGCTGATGATGTAGTTCTTATTACTGAATCTATACTGGAATTAGTGAAAAAATTCCAGATGTGGAAGCAAATTAAGAGACATCAAGGTAAGCATAGCAAAGATTGAAATGTGAGGTAGGAAGAAGACAGGGCACTGTTACCATGAGGGAAGTGTTCTTACTCAAATGAAAGTTTAAGTTATGGATACACAAGAAGTGTTGTGAAATCACATGCAGACTAACACAGAAGACAGGTTTTATGAGTGGCAGATGCACAGGAACATTAAACACTAAGAGTACACTGAAAATTGAGTCTCTTACTTTCCCAGAAGGTCCACTAGAAGCAGATGATACCTTCTGTTATCTACATGACATAATTTGCAGTGGAGGCAGTTGTTCCATATGTATAGTAGCCAAAGTAGGAACAGACTGAGTAAAGTTCAGGGAACAATTACTTCTGCTGGCAACAAAGAACTTCTCCCTCAGGGTGAAGGGCAGATTGTATGATAGTTGTGTTCAAACTGCAAAGCTGCAAAGTAGTGAGACATGGGCCTTAAATTTAGAAGACTTGTGAAGAAAGAAATGAAGTAAGCATGTTATGTTGGTGGATTAATGTTTGCATGCATAAATATCAGTTGAAAACTAGAGGGAAAATTCCAAGGGTCTATAACTGAGAGGCCTAAAACTAAACCTAGCAATGATAAAAGTTTTTGTTAACAAAAAAGAATACAGACTCTAATTGTCATCTAAGAGATCACCATGCTTGATATGCAGAAAACGAGTACTCAAAGTTAACTGTAGGTGCACAAAAGATGCTGCGAGATCACAGAGAGACTGATAAAGAAGGACGTTGTGTGTAGCACAGCTTGGGTTGAAAAAGTCCAGGGAAATATCTCTGTTGGTAAGTAAGGGCTTCTCTCACCAAGTGAAGGACAGGTTGTCTGATACATGTGCACATAAGGTACTATTGTCTGATGGCAAAAAAATGAGCATTGAATGTGAAATATTTCTGAGGTAAATATGTTCTGCTGGATGTGTAACTGTAGCGGTCACAAATACTGAAGCTCAGATAAACTGAAAGAAAAACTGACATTTTTTCAAGCGTTACCAACCTAGTGAGAAGATTGATCTGGGTGGAGAAGTTATGTTAGTTCAAGTGAATAGAAGCTGTTGTAGTAGTGATAGAAGAGGTAGAGAGGAAACAGCATCTATCAGCTAGATTTTGGGACTGAATCATTGTCAATCAGTTGAATGGCTTTCTTTTGGATTCAGATGTTTGCGTACAGCACTTTCCAATGTGTTTGAGCAGGACTAGTGTGGGTTTCATTTGAGCTTAGTAAGTGATCAGGGCTCAAGTATTTTCTGAGAGGTAATATTTATCCCCCACCTTCCGCTGAGGTCGACTTTGCTTTTCATCCTTTTGGAAGTACCAGTTGGACACTGGGGAGGTGAGGTAATCGACTTAGCCCTTTCCTCAAACTTACGGGCCTTGTGCCAAAATTTGAAATCAATATTTATCCCCACTAAAGTAGTGAGCTGGCAGAATTGTTAGCACACCGGGCAAAATACTTAGTGACATTTCATCCATCTTTACATTCTGAGTTCAAATTCTGCCAAGGTCAACTTTACCTTCCATCTTTTCAGGGTTGATAAAATAAGTACCAGGTGATGTAATCAACTTACTCCTTCTCCCAAATTGCTGGCATTGTACCAAAATTTTAAAATTAATATTTATCCCTATTTAAAAGTGGATGTTCTGTTAGAACAAACTATACTGTGGTAGTTACCATGAGAGAAACTCTAATATTGGCTTTTGTTACAATGTGCACAGTTTATATCACAGTGAGAAGACAGATCCCCATTACTGAGACCACCAGATCACATGATTTCAACCTTCCTTGGTCTCATCAATGCACTCTCGTCAAGAACACAATTTGCACCAAAAGCCATGGCAACTACTGCAGTATAGTTTGCATTAACAGAACATCCATGTTTAGGTATTATACTTCTCAGTATTAATACTGCATCTGTCGCTAATATATACTTTTTATCAAGTATTTCTATGTTCAAAAGATGAAAGCTGGAGATGTTTCATATTTAAGGTTGTCATGAAGCCTAGCATGTATTGACATTATCAAAATCTTTGGCTGTGCCTTGTATTGCAACCATTCTTTACTTGAGAGTGCATGCATGATTTTTCATAATGCTGTAGGTATTAATACTAGTAGTATCAATACCTAGTAACTTTTCTGACAAACTTGAATAAAAATCATGACAAATGAAATTTTTCCTGATTTCTGTAAAACCAGGAAACAATTTCAAACTAACCAGGATGCTGGCACTCTGGGACAATGCCGAATAAGACTGGGACGAGTGGCAACCCTGTTAATATGTGGCACTTTTCTATATCCACTGTGTTGTCTCTCTGAGCAAGAGCAACCCCATAACAACAAAAGCAACAATAACAATAAAACTAGAAACATTCCTAAGAAATTATGAAAATAAATTTGAAACGATTTAATGATTTTACCGAAGAGAATATTAAATTAGGCAATGATTCGGTATTAGTAGACGACGTCATTCACCCATACAACCTTCCTTCATAAGGTAAAGAGGCGAAGCTGAAACAGAAGGTGAATGACATCGTTTCTTCATACTGACACTCTGGAGACCAATACCGAAGGATCGCTTTACATTAATATATTTCCATTTAACATTTAATAAGTGATTTAAACAGTTACATCTTCGTTCCACTTACTCTGAACACCCAAGCTTATTTTCCCCAGATTGTTTAGTTTAATTTTTTTTAGTCCTGCAGATACATGTTCCTAAAAACCAAGGATCACCCATTTTATTAATACCGAAGATACATTTGTTTTGCTTGAGCAAATTGCTGCGGGATAGGGTGTCATCAAATGACAAAAAGAATATCACTTTTCGCGTAAACTTGATTAGGAAAGATTCAACTTCGTTAAAACTGTAGACGGACGAAACGAGTCTAGTTCAATAGTTCCCAACATTTTCACTACCAAGGACCCCTTTTATTTAAATGAATTTTCCCACGGACCCCAGGATATTGAAAGATCTGTCAGCTTAACATGCTCACGGACCAAAGGTTGGGAACTACTGGTCTAGTTCAACGCGGATGTTATTGATTGATTCATGATCTTTAAATACGTTATGAAGACACTCGCTTTTTAAATCGTTGCGCCTTTTAAACATAAGTCTGTGGATAAGGACTAACGTGGTGCTACACAACGAAATTCAACATGGGGTTGAACTTTTTTCAGATCACACAAAAGCTATTTCGCACATCTTCCAGGAAAATTTTGTAGGCATTTATAAAAGGCTACCACTTTACTGAGTATCATTAATCAATAGCGACCGCATAACGATTCCCTTGTCGGCTCATACTTACAACCTTTAGAGATCGTTTGTTAAAATAGAAAACGTATCTTCAATTGAGAGATATATGATCAACAAGAAAGTGTCTTCATAACATAGTATTCAACGTTGTACTTTTAGTGCCTTAAGTTACAACTGATTGTGCAATATTAGGAATTGACATTTAGTTTCGATTTTTTTATATGTAGAATTAAAATCCCGCTGAGGTTGACTTTTCCTTACATCCTTTACAATTAACTAGCGAAGGACTGGAGTCGATTTAGTTGGCTATCCCAGATGGAAATTGAATTTCTTGAGCCTAGTTTCGAAATTGCTGAAATTCAACCATAAATTCTCATTATTCTTCCTCTTTGCAAGGAAGATCGTCTCCTCAAGGGCAGATAACTTATATTAAACATGGCTGCTCCTGTAGTCGATTGGCTTTGTGGAGAATTGTCCAGATTAGGGATTGAAATTACTGAAGAAAATGCCAGGTGAATAATTTTCATTCTTACTTAACTCAGCTATCATTTTCTTCTTATTAAAAAAAAAAAAAATTCTTCGTAGTCTACATTATACAATATCCGGTAACTAGTTTATGTAACACATGTGACAGTTTTAGCATTTTCTCACTCATTTTTTTCTTTTTCTTTGACACCTGTACATACCTGCTTTTATTTTATTGTTGAGGAAATATGGTTCATAGTTTCCTGATTGCTTATTCTCTAATTTAAAAAAACAAAAATTCTTAGTTTTCGTTAAATTAATTTCATACATCCACTGGTCTTTTTATTCATAAGTGTACGAAAATTGTTGTTTACATTTTAAGGTTATGATAGCACCAATATATTTCTTTATTTCCGAAAGTCTACTTTATTTTTTGTTTCGAATTGTGTTTTTTAACATTTTCTCAGCTCTTAGTTTCGTGTTCTGAAACAGACACGTATACAAACAAGCTTTCTCTTTCTCTCGGAGATATACATACGTCATACTTTCACAAATTACTTTCCATATGTATTTCATGTGAAGAAAACTTTGAGCACTGATTTGAAACTATGTTTTTTGCACTCTTATTCATACTTATAATCTCAAATATTTAAAACAACCTTCGACCTTTCAAACTCGTATGTCAAACATCTTTACTTAGTCATCAAATTTGCCATTACTGGTGGAACTATAAGTTTTATATCTTTGAGATTATATCATTTGGCTTTCCTTTCATTTTAACTGAATGGAAATACGGATTAGAGTTGGAATATTTGTGTACAGTAGTGTATGTTGTCAGCAGCTGTTGACTTCAACGTTCAGGCCGTTATGAACATGTTCAAAAGAGTGTTTCAGCAACTTTTCATCGACACGAACACTGTCAACCACAGTAAGAAAATCAAAAGTATGGAATGTTATCAATATATGTATTAACCTTAGCAACTTGATTGATCGATACTTTATCACTAAGACTTCACCTTGTTATGCCTTGATGTATAGTTATTTATTGATATTGCTTCATTGGTGATAAACTCGTCATAGCATCATTCACGACTCTTCATCCCTGTTACTTGTTGGTCAAAATACCGAAGTTAAAATGAGTACAGGATAATCAGGAAAATAGTATTTGATATGGTATGCTTTATCCAGTTATAGTTGAGTAAATTAAAAGTTAATTTATGTAGGATGAAACTTGATGATAAATGTTGTCAAACCATTTTTGAGAGCAGGTTAATCCATTCACAAACAAGAGAATGAAATAAATCTCCATGCTGTGTTTTCCTATCCTTTATAGTAGTGGTTCCCAACTTGTGGTCCGCTGACCCCTGGGGGAGGGGGGGTTCCGTGAACTAAATTCAAAATTTCAGAAGTAAAAGAGGTCCTTAGTAGTGAAAAGGTTGGGAACAACTGTTTTATAGGAAAGGAGTATTGACGGTTCAAATTAGCTTGATGGCTCAATGATAGATTATCTTCTCCGCCTAATAACATTTATTTTACGTTTTGAACTGTATTGATCTTTACCGGCATATCACAAAGATTGCAATATTTTACAATGCTATGTATTTAGTTGTTCGGCATCGGTATTCTTTAGAACAGAACATTGTATTAACTAAATTTGTTTCTTGTAAACTGCATTAATGTCCACATTTTAATAAAACGATTCTTTCGAGTAAAAATGTTTCAGAAGATATATTTATTAAAATTTTACAATCTGTATCGCTTAATATTTTCTGTTTCTCATTTTATCTCTATTTAATGGCTGAATTTGTTATGTCTCTAAGGATAAAATCAACTCTGCCTCTTTTTCCCAGTGAATTTGGAATTTTAAGGCCAGCAGAATTACAAGCATCGCTATAAACTGGAGTGTCTTCGAAAATGCAACCCCCTTTTTGTGAACATGTTACCATTGAAATACACTGCCTCTGTATTCTAATTAAGTTTTTGTAAATAATCAAGAATTTGGGTGGGTTTACTTTTTCATTATACAGAAATTACAGCTAATGAGTTCAAGGAAAGGTTTACCCAGAACATGTACTCCTTCAGGTCAAAGCACAGGGAAAATTCCAATTTCACATCCCATTATAATCTGGAGCTTTCTCCTATTAACCCAGAGCACACAGTCGATTTTGGCTTAATGAGATATTGCACATATTACAAGTTAGCTGTATTCCTTAAGAAATCTGAGCTGTCATTCTGCTATTAGAAGCAGGGCTTTCTATGGGCTAACTTTTAAAAAGTAATTGTAAATATTACCTCAGTTTATACTGCACATATACAAACAGCCCACTTTGCTTTTTCACACAAGATCTGAACTGTCTTCCTGCTGCCAACAACAGGACTAACTGTAGGTTATTAGCAGTTAATATCTTCTCTAAACGTTTACTGGTACCTACATAAATCTTCTATAATCTTCAATAAACTTTACTCTTAAAACTGGGATGTCTAACTAAGACAGAGGAAACTACTTCTGGACCCTGTCCAAGTTGCCAACTACTGATTCTAGCAGCTTCCTACTGCAGCCAACACCATTTCACACCACAGTTCTACCACATGTGAACCAACCAGTGAGAACAAACATTATCCAATGAAAATCAGCCTTACCTAGTAACTATAAAAATGTTTTTACCTTGAAGCAGGTATCTGAACATTCAAGAGTACTTTTTTTGCTTCTGTGGAACTTTAACTAGTTTGGCCTCCATCTGTTAGTGTACATGTGTGTATATCTGAGCAGGCATGGTTGTGTGGTAAGCGGTTTGCTTTCTAACCACATGATTCTGGGTTCAATCCCACTGCATGGCATCTTGGGAAGTATTTTCTGCTATAGACCTGGGCCATCCAAAGACTTCAAAATAGATTTAGCTGATGGAAATTGAAAGAAACCTGTCATATGTGTGTCTCCTTATCTTGATATCACATGTAGCTGTAAATGATTGTCACTATCATACAAGCAGTGTCATTCATTTCTTGTATTCTACAAGTACATGTCTGGTGATGGGGAAATATTATGTAGCATGGAAATAGTTGAGAAAGTGGATGTTAAAATGCAATGATGATACATTTACACACAATTATATGCATTATATATATATATATATATATATATATATATATATATATATATATATATATTGACAAGTTGCAAAAATGGTGAACTGTACATCTGTTACTCTTGTGGTTGCTTCCTGGGTTGTTTCAATTCATCTACCTCTGAAGCATATTTAGAAACATAATGTCTACTGAAGGTTCTTTTCTGCAGCTATTGGCTTTTCTATGATGAACATTTGTTAAGTATGTCATATAGATAAAGATTTTAATCTAGAGCTGCTATATTGTAAAATTTGATAATATATATATATATATATATATATATATATATATATATATATATTGAAAGAGAGAAAGAAAATGGGGAAAGATGGATATTGCTTAATCACAGTTACTGACTAAGCAACAAAATAAATTTGTAAAAAGGAGAATTTATTACAACTTGCAATGTATAAAGTAAAATTTACAGCTTTTGTCTTCATCCATTTTTTATCATTTCACTGTTTTAAAAGTTTATACAATCCATTTTTCAAGTAAAATTTATAAATTATCATCCATATTAAATTAATTTAGTCATGATACCTCACTCATCACATAGGTGGATGCTAAGCATAACTACTATTTAAAAAGATATGCTACAAAAACAAAGTTAAGAATCACTGGCTTAGACTAACATCAAATCCTTAAAGTTGTATGAAGCCTCAAGATCTATTGAAACTTTCAGGTTACAGTAAACAACATCGTCGTCATTTAACATCTGCTTTCCATGCTGGCATGGGTTGGTCAGTTTGACTGAGGACTGGCAAGCCGGGAGGTTGCACCAACCTCCAATCTGATTTGGCAAGGTTTCTACAGTTGGATGCCCTTCCTAACACCAACCACTCTGAGAGTGTAGTGGGTGCTTTTTACATGCCACCGGCACGGGAGCCAGTTTGGCAGTAACTGCCATCGACCATGCTCAAATGGTGTTTTTTATGTGTCATTGGCACAAGTGCCTTGAATGCTTTTGATGTGAAACAAATTTATTCATGAAACTTTAGCTCTATTTCACTTTTCTTCCTGATCAGCTGCACCTCTTGTACTACCTGTGTCATTCTCCCTCCATCCCCCCCTCTCTCTCTCTCTCTCTCTCTATATATATATATATATATATACACACACACACACACACACACACACACACACACACACACATCACAGACATGCACACATATATGCACTAATATCCACTCAACATGTGAATTTATTCTTTTAAAAGACCTTAACAAAGTTTCTTTCTGTTTTATTCACTATTCTTTATGATAATGGTTTTTATCATAACAGCTCTTCAGTATCTCACTGGTTAGATATGTTTTTGTTATTAAAGGTCATATAAGTGTTATTTTTAAGTTACACTTTAGCATTTATCCAAATCAATTCTTAGAGTAAGTTGATTAAAAAAAATGAATAGATGGTTTCAAATATTTATAGTTTAGCTTTTACTGCAATAAATATCAATGCATTTAAAAAAAGTCTTCTCTGTTCTGTTTTCATTAGATTGAATCTTCAAGGCAGAGTAAAATGTCAGGGCTATCAGCATGACCTAGTTGATACACATTTGATTCCAGAGAAAACAGATTCAACTTTAGTTTGCAGCTAATCTGGCTGGTGTGAACTTGTAAGGTGGATGTTGAGTGCTGTAGAAACATTGTCCTGAATGCCTGACTCAGGTGGTGTTAGATCTGCATTGACGAGCAGACCTCCTAGGAGGTAACATGTTCAATATCTCTCATCTCTATAGTTCTTACCATTTGTTGTTGGATTAGTAATATCATTGTTCTTTTCATTACTATTATTATTATTATTATTAAAATTAATTGGTATTTCAATTGGTGAATTCTCTGTTTGTCCTCGGGTCCCATCAACAGCATCATGCATATGTACTGACTGCTTTGCAATGTTGACAGGTGTTTGATAGTTCTCCATAATAGCTTTATTCCCAGTTATTTTCCATCTTTGGTCTTCTCATTTGTTACATTTACTCTTAAGCTACATTGTTAATATTATTATTATTTCCTCTCTCTGGGTTGGGGCTGTTGGAATCACCAAAACTGAAATTTAGAATTCCTATATAGTGTCTGGTTTCTTTGTTTATAAACACTACTAAGTTTCTGTCAACAGCTTCTACACATGTAATTCACAATTATTAATGATTTTAACTTTATTCTGCTTCGATGATCTCCTTTTTCTCCAGGTTCCTTCTTTCAGATTTCAAATTTATGCAGTTCTTTGATAGGGTTATAACTATTTATGTAAAGAGATTCTATTGATATTGAATTCTGAGATCAATTTTAAGATTAAAGAACTAAAATTAGTTCTGACAGTATCCAACAAATGTCATACTTGAAATGTATTGTTGTATGTAGTTTCTTTTAATATCCACTTGCTATATAACGGTTCTATGCTCTTTATTGTTAATAGGTGTCAGCATTCTCATGTTTCTTTTCAATGATTTTTTTTTTTTTTTTTTTTTTTTTTTTTGTTATCCTAAACTTTTGTGGGCTAATTTCAACAATTGACATATCTCCTCCAATATAGTTTATACAATATTAAGGCATGTATTAAAGCACTGCTGTGTGATGGGGTTTTTTGTATAGACATGAAATAAACATTTATTTGAAATCTAACAAATTAAAATATTATAAATTTAAACTAATCTGAAAACCTGAAGACAACTAGAATTCTTACTGGTTGAACCATGACAGGAAATACCACAAGACTTTCCTACCTAAATGAAAATTCGACTCTGTAGTCATTGAATTGATATTTGTTCTCAATCTAAAGTATACTTTGTGAGTATAATCACTTCAGATTAAAACCAAATTAGCAGTTTAACTTAGAGCCATATCCTTTTTAATGTAATTTATTAATAATTTGTGCTTTTTACAATTTTCTTTTCCAGGAAATTGATATAAATGTATTTTCTCTCCATTAAGGTATATTCTTACTATTGACAATGTCCACGATGTTGAAGACTATATGAAAGAACTACTTGACACTTCTGATTCCCGTGTACAGTTATTTCTTAGTCATTTTCTTAAACAATGGAAGCAACCTGTGATAAAACCACTTGCCAACTCAAAACAATCTATCAAAGAACCCAATAGTTCTAATAATCGAGAAAAAACTCAGACACTGCCATCTAAGCTTTCCAACAACACAGTATCTCCCAAAAATCTTCCGAGTAAGGTAATATTTACTTATTGAAATTCATTGACAAAATTTATCATTTTCAAATATTATAGCACATCAATGTTACTAAATTTTTAACTGAACCCCATGACAATGGTTTTTATCTGGCAACTAAGTTGCACTGACAGTAATCATCTTGGCCAAGATCAGCAATTAGCACATGACAGCAGTTCAGCATATATTTATTTCAACTACTTTAAAGCATGCACTGTTTATTTAAGTAAACTGTCATCACTGTGAGGACCAGAAATTCAATGAAACTGGTGTAGCTGGATGCGATTGTAAATTCCATGAAGGACCAGAAGAATTTGCTGAGCATGTACAAATTTGATAGGAAGTCATAGTAGAAATGGTGGTGTAACCGCCAAAACTTCTGCTTTTATACTATTATGGTAATGAAGTGTTGAACTGAGTTGGAAATATTTACATGAAGGGTCTTACAGACCTATCAAATTCCTTGAAATTTGCATTGTGGCCTCTATTATCGATTCCATAAGTGATAGTGGATATTTATATCAACCAGTACACAAACAGGTACAAAACCACAGCAGATAGGGCTGCACATATTTGTCATCTGATTCAAAGCAAGTACACAGGGCACATAAATTTATGTCAACTGATGTTATGGAGTTAAGGGTTATCTTATTAAGATATTTGAGCTTATATAAGAAATATATTCTCAGGTTTCACCATTTAAACCTCTAGCATTTAAACCAGCCATATCCAACCCAAATGTTGTTCCTGTTTTGTGTTCAGACCAGAGAGACCTAACCTCTCACACCTACCCTACAATGTTGTTCTAAAAATACACAATCCTTAAAGCTACGAGATAGTGAATAATAAAGAAGCATTACATTTGACAAAGTAATTTAAATGCTAAAGGGCTAAATAAATTCTGACATTAACATGTAATGTTAATAGAGGGAGGAAGAAGAAACCAATGAATTGCTGGAATAATATAAACAGAGCGACATTGGAAACAAAATATTGAAATCTATTGGAATATCTACATAGGAACTGATAGTAAAGGACACTGGGATAAATACTAAACTTTTGTGTACAGTAAATACATACAGAGAATATTGTTTTCAAATTTTGACACAAGGCCAGCAATTTTGAGGTTCAGGTACAAATCAATTACATTGACCCCAGTGTTCAACTGGTACTTACTTTATCAATCCTGAAGGGATGAAAGGCAATGTCAACCTCAATGGAATTTGAACTCAGAATGTGAAGACGGACAAAAAGTCACTAAGCACTTTACTCAGCATGCTAACAATTCTGCCAGCTCACCACCCTACTTACAGAAAATATTGTCATGTAAATAGTCTCTAATTGTGTTCGTTACATCATCCTTAGTGTAGCAAAGCAGATTGGAGTTTCAATAAATTAAATGTAATTTTGTATTACATGTTGCTATTTACTTTGCTCACCAATAAATGAAAATGCATTTGATCTTCATAAAATTGAGGATCAAATTTATTTTCATTTATAATTCAATATTAATATTATTGTTTAACATCATCATCAGTTTAGTGTCATCCTTATATTACTTATGACTAAGTTATTATATTGTGATGATGATATTTAATTGAAGTTCATTAAGTAACAAGCTGAGTCAAAAACTGTGTGTGTGTGTGCGCGCATGCAAAAGAGAGATATTAAAAAGTTCATTCTTTGGAAATTTTGTAATCTTTTAACCATGTGTTTAATTTTCAGTTTTACCAAAAAAACAAAAGTGGAGAAGACTATTTTGGGGGTACAACAAAAAAGACTAAGTCAAAGGGTGCTAAACCCAAAGTTCCTGAGCCAGTTTCAAATAAGGTTCCTGAGCCAGTTTCAAATAAGGTTCCTGAGCCAGTTTCAAATAAGGTTCCAACATCCAAAGAAGTAAGTACAACCATGTAAATAACATTAAGTTAATGGCTAAACTTCTCATTAAGAGA
Organism: Octopus bimaculoides; assembly: GCF_046866305.1. NCBI lineage: Eukaryota > Metazoa > Mollusca > Cephalopoda > Octopoda > Octopodidae > Octopus > Octopus bimaculoides. The sequence continues at coordinate 34,124,969 of NC_142942.1, forward strand.
AGAGATTAATTAAACAATCTAATGAGAGTGGTTGCTTGAGTCTAATTTTCTTCAGATCACACCATGTCAATGTAAAAAAGACTTCATTGAGGAATGTAGTCCTAGATATATTTAAATAAAAGACAGGATAGTTTGCTTGTAAAACCGTGGGTCACAGGTATGCTCTATCAGCAATAACTTAAGACCTTAATATTATATAAAGGGGCCATTTAGAAGTGAATTGCTATATGATTTAGACATGTATTCAGTGGAATATATTTTATGAGTTTTACTTGATGGATGTGCAATGCAATCAGATATTGAACCATAAAATACATAGGGTTTTATCTAAAATTGTGGTTTTCAACCATTTTTTGTTTGTGGACCTCTTTGATTTATATTTTACTCTACTGGACTTCTATAATCATTTGATGTATATTAAAAAAAATCCTACTGTATATTCATAGTTGAATATTATTAGGAATTGTATTTAAAAAATGTTAAGATATTTTGTGATTTGTAGAAGTATAAGCAATTTATTACACAAATTTTAACGAGGAAATCTTATGTGCCCCCCCCCCCACACACACACACCCTCCAAGGGTCATATGAACCCTGGTTGAGAACTGCTGATCTAAAACAACAGAATTAATAAACAGGAGTTGATATTGCATAGCATACACCATACAATATTATGCCAACTTGGAAAACAGTTGTTAAACTGAATGATGATGATAACATTGAGCTATAAATTAACTCCATAATTCATTTCCTAATAATTACTTCAGTTTCTCTTAGCAACATCATGTGCCTGTTGTACGTTAATGAAGATCTCTAATAGTGTTTGATGTTACATTCACCACCACCATCATCATTTAATGTCCATGTTCCATGCTGGCATGGGTTGGACAGTTTGACAGGATGCAGTAAGTTACAGGACAGCATTGAGCTCCAATGTCAGCTTTGGTATGTGTTCTACAGCTGAATGCTCTTCCTAATGCCAACCACTTTACAGTGTGTATTGGGTGCTTTCCTCATGCCACCAGCACTAGTGAGGTTGCCATGAAACTTGCAATCCTTCAAAAACCCTAGGGGAGGGGCTTTGTACTAGGAGATGAGGGGTTAAGGTATGAAGGAAAGTGGTGGGGTAGGGCAGGTTCTTCTCACTATTTCATATATATATATATATATATATATATATATAAAACTTCTTTACTTTCCTCTACCAACTGTTTGTCAGCTTCATCCTTCTACTTGAACTGTGGTGGTGTCTGTGTGTGTATGTCATTGACAGAAGATTATGTGTATGTGAGAGTGTGTATGTGCTTGGCTACTTTTATTATCCTTAACCATCCCCTTACCACTGATTGTCAATTACTGTGTTCCTATATTGAGTGTAACATGTTAGTTCTTTCTATCCCTCTTTTACTGTGTATATAATGTAAAGAGTGACTGGAGAAATCAACCAATCAACATTCCTATTGGTTGTTATTATTTAGAGATTCTGGAAATGTGTAAAAAATATTCTTTTAACAACTGTTTTATGATTCTAACCTTTTATCTAGAATCTTCCTTTTTAAACTTGTAACAAACTGATGGAACATCAACTGGCTGTATTATTTTACTCTTTCACCTAGATTGTTTTCTCTTAATAGTTAGAAAATTTTCATTTTAAAAACTATAGAAAATAGTTCATCTCTAAAACTAGATGTAATTAAGCTAATCAAGGTGGGACCTCTGTCATTCTGCATAGTTAAGACTATTTTTATTATTTTAGTCACAATCTAATGGCACACAAGCTAAGACAACCAATGAAAATACCCTCAAAAAGAAGAAAAAGTTTGTATCCCTCTACAGCAATGAAGGTATTGCACGAACTGTCGTCAAATTACCTGGTAAGGTTTAAATTCTCTTTCTTTTATTAGCTGAAATTTCTGTCTGGCCACATTTTCAATAACTGCTTTCTCTCTCTTTCTGTACACACACACACACACACACACACACACACACACATTCATTCAAAGCTGACGATACTCTAATAGGTATACTAAATTTATTCAAGTCTGTGACTGATTTCTTATACAAGAAACTCAAAGCAGCAACAGAAAGAATTAAATTTATCAGCTTCAAGATAACACCCACCCTTCTTTGAGATAGTTGAAATATTAAAAGTTTCCTTTCCCACAGGAATTAAATCTTCAGTTTGTAACTTATCTTTTCTAGCTGTGCATGGATAAGCCAGAAGAGACTCTAACTGTGAGACATCATTCCTTTTGCTGATACTGAAGTACTTGCCTTTGAAATTGCTACCTTTACTACCATTCATCTTCTACTTGTTTCAATCATTACACTGTGGCCATGCTGGGGCACCACCTTGAACTTTTAGTCAAATGTATCAACCCAGTACTTATTTTTTTAAAGTTTGGTACTTCATCATAAGTCTCTTTTGCCAAACTAACTTACAGGGACATAATCATACCAGTACCAGTTGTCAAGTGTTGGTAGGGGTTACAAACACAGACACAAAAACACACACACATAGATATATATATATATATACATATATACAACAGGCTTCTTTTAGTTTCTGTTTACCAAATCCACTCAAGGCTTTAGCCAGCCCAAGGCTATAGTAGAAAACATTTGCTCATCAGAACTGAACTTGGGAAGCAAGCTTCTTACCACACAGCAATATTCATTCTTCATCTGTTTCATTAACAGTGTCTAAGAGTTTTGGGTGGAAATGCTGCAATTGTCTCTTTCAATTTGAAGCTTTTGTTAGAATATTTCAAGTTTTTCCTCATTATCATTGTGACTACTTTCAACTACACATTGATACAAAATGTTTTCTCTTTGTGGTTATAGCAAAATAATCAAGAACAATAGATTTAACCCTTTATCATTCAGATTATTCACATTGATTTGAATGAATCCTGCATTATCTTGTAGCTTTGAGATATCAATGATGGGATTGTTTATTTTTAGAATGATATTGTAAGGTCGGTGTGAGATGCCAGATCTGGCTGGTTTACACATTAAACACCTACAATATTTTGGCCTAATATGGCTGGTTTAAATGCTAAAGGGTTGACTGAAGTCTTTCTAAATATTTTTATGGGCTTTGAATATTACAATTTAGAATTAACTAACTCAGAATGTTTCCAAAAATATATTTCTGAAAAGAAAAACAAGAGTAATTAGTGATATTATTCATCATCATAAAACAACTTCAGGAAATTCAAGATAGAAGCAATAAATTAAGAAAATTACACCATTAAAAAAAACACAGGAGTCAAAAGTCAGTCCATTTTTACCAACTCCTACATGTCTAACGATGAATTTACTTCCAACAAAAATTCCACAGCCATCTCTCCATAAATTTGACCTGAACCTTGATAAGCTTTTAAAGAAATTAACAGTTTCTGTATAATTAAGACATGCATGGTGTAACATAAAGCATCAGTTAACTTAATTAATCATTTTCTTTTCCCAGGAAGACATAGTTGTGATTGCCAAGCACTAAAACATGATTTAGTTAATAACTGTATTGAATGTGGTCGGATTGTCTGTGCACAAGAAGGTGCTGGACCTTGTTTATTCTGTGGCAACTTGGTAAATACACTCATTTCTCTACTTTTATTTTTCAATGCAAGTTTTATTAGTGTGGGTGGAGATAAATCATCAAAAAAGTCGTTTATTTTATTTTTATATTTTCTGAGAAATTAATGAGTGATACACAAGTTTGAATTGTTATGAAACATATATATACAGTAATCTCTGTTGAGATATTTGGGCTTTCCAGTCTGCTAGTTGGCTGAAATTGACTGCTGAAGCTGAATTTTTACTTTTTTTTTTTTTTTTTTTTAATATTGTCAGAGGAATTAATGAGTGATGAATTGGTTTGAATTATTATAAGACATATATACAGTAATCTCTGTTGAGATGTTTGGGCTTTCCAGCAGGGTGAGGATGGGGTGCTTCTTAAAAATGCTCATCAGTGGTGGCAGCATTAACTCATATCAAAGTAGATTAATCTATAGTGAGTGATTGAGCCTCTTCATCCTGATAGATGTGAAGAGTGCCAGTGCCTAAGGTGACTGTTCAGTCCAACGGTGGTATAGAAGAGCCAGGAGCATTTATCGAGAGGGAAGGTTGGCCTGGGGACGAAGAAGTGAAAGTCACTCTTTGCATCTTTGACATCTGATCTCTACCTCTTGATGTCTGTTATTTTCCATCTGGTTTATTTCCTTGATTGCTAGTTGGCTGAAATTTGACTATTGAAGCTGTTTTTGTTTAGTTTTGTTTTTTTACTCTACTTCTTAAACTTCTGTTCCAACATAAAATATTTTCAGTATAATATGCTGAAGGAATTAATACATTTAATACCAGTATAATTTTTCTGAATTTTCTGAAAATAGGTGTGCAGTAAGGAGCAAGAAAAGATTTTGGCTGAGGGTACAAAAAAAAGTGAAAAGTTACGGCAGATCTTAATGAAGGATACAGACAAAGTATTACAATTGATAAATAACCAAATTCTAAGACTTTCCACAGAAAATGGTACCTGTTCTCAGTCAGCAGAACTGTCAAAAGCAGTCGATTATAAAAACCGTCTTCTTGATTATGATAATACAAGGTACAAATGGAACTTTCTCCTTTTTAAATTGATTTTGTAGTGATGAGGATCATAAGGTGTTTGATGAATAGAAAAATGTATGTTAAAATAAGGTAATAAGGATTGATATATGTTTTGGTCATGCATAAGTTTTAAAGCTTCAATTTTTAAGAATTTTCATCTGCAAAGCATTCTACAACAAATCTCACATTAGTGTTTTTGATATCTAGGAAAAGTTTTAAAGAGCTCATTCAAATAACCAAATTATTAAATATTTCATACTAACTTGAAGATGGTTGTGAAAATAAAGGAATGATATGATGCTTAGGTGGTTCAAGTATTGGACTAGAAATTGCTCAGTGCCAAGATTGAGATGGACAATTAACTACAAGATCATTATTTAAAACCTACCTCAGAACTATAATGTTCCTAGTAAAATGCTAAGCAGCATTTTGTCCATCTTTATGTTTTGAGTTCAAATTCTTCTGAGGTTGACTTTCCCTTTCATCCTTTGGGGGTGGGGTCAATTAAATAAGTACCATTTGAGCACTGGGGCTAATGTAATCAACTTACACCCCTCCTGAAATTGCTGGCCTTGTGTCAGAATTTGAAACCTGCCTGCATGGAAATATAGGCATAAAATGATTAGAGATATTCTATTTCTTTCAGTCTGCTTTAACAAAGACAAGTTGTAATATTTATTCCCACTTAAACGTGGTTGTTCTATTCACATTTAAGTGGGAATAAATATTCTTGCTCTTAATACTACCTCTGTTGATAATATATATTCAGAAACAAGTTGTTTTATTTGCAAAATAAATCTAAATATAAATTTGGATTGTTTAATTAATATTTTCTTGATTAACACATTGGAAATAATTGTGGCATTAGATTGTTGTATTTAGTTCCAAATAAGTATGGATGCAGCAATGGCTGAATAGATACAGAATTCACTTTGCAATCACTATTTCCTAAGTTCAAACCCAGTGTATGACATCTTTGGCAAATGTCTTTTGCTGTAATTTTGTCAGGTTGACGCAAATTAAATTTAAGGGGAGGCAAACTGCATGGAAAGTCATCAGATGGATTGACTTTAGAATTTAAAGATCCAACTTTGTCTCACTGATTCCACCTGACAATTTCATTTATTGTACATATGTCTGTGGAATACTCATCCACTTACATGTTAATTCAATATGCAGGTAGCTTAAATTTATCAAACAACTGAATCAATGGAAATCTGCTAAAAGACAATTTTAAGTTCAAATCTCTTTCAGGTTGACTACAATACTGTAGTCAATAAGAACCAGTTAAACATAATGGTAGTTCCAGTTTTCTGTATTCTTTCTTTGTTAAAAATAAATTGACCTAGTGCCTAGCAACAAAATATTATCCTTATTTTTCTCCTTTAATTCCAGTGTGAAACGAACCCAAGTCATTGATGATGATGCTGACTATTTTAGCTCTGATTCTCAGTGGCTTAGCAAGTCAGAGAGGGAAGTTCTAAAGCGACGAGAAGATGAACTACGAAATATTCGTTTTCAGTCAAGACGGGACCGTAAAATAACTTTCGATTTTGCTGGTAGGAGGATAGTTGATGAGGAAGAGGAAGCATTTAAAAGTGGAACAAATATGTATGAAGAAGAAAAGATGAGATCACAGACCCAAGCACAAGAGGCGCCATCGTCGGTGATTTCCAAAAACAATGACATTCCTTTAGGTGAACTTGTCAACCCTTCCATCAAAGTTGCCGCACCAAAAGTAGGTCACTTTTTTTAAATTTATGTCATTTTAAGGGTAAGCATTTGTGCGCTTTGGGTGCTGCTGTACTCTGTCTCTGTCTCTGACTACAAGACTCAATGTCTCATCAGGCAATGAAGCAGCTCTCTAGGTTTTGGCCTCTTCATGCATTGTTCAGTGTCCATTTAGGATTTCAATGCCATTTTGCATTTTCTCTTACCAGCTAGCATGCTGGCATTAAATGTAATTAACTGGAAAACATGGCCATTTAAGAACTCCCCAACTCCATTACAGCCTTTTTGGGAGCGGGGGTCTGGTCTGACAAGACGTGCTTCTTTTTGGCTTTCTATTGACAGGAGTGAAACAAATACTGTAAGGCCTTTTGTGTGGCATTCCAATCCACTTCCCTGAGATGGTACTATATTTCTTAATCCTGAAAGATAAAGTTAACTTGGGTGTGATTTGATTTCAGAGTGCAATCAGTCAGAACAAATATTGCAAGGCATTCTATCCAGTGCATTAATGAATCTGCCTACACTGATATATATGTATATATATAAATAAAATCACCTCATCTCCACTATCTGTCTTTTGACAGCTCCAACAGATCATTCTCTCTCTTACTAAATGTGAGTAGCAATGCTGCTCTTTTACAAGAACCTGCTCATACTTTAACCCTTTGTCGCCTAGCATGAAGCCAGCCCCTCCTCTTCTTTGTTGTTTGTAGTATTGAGCTGCATGATGACCTCAGTAGTGTCAGTGGCACAAAAAAAGTACCCAGTACACACTAAAGTGGTTGGTGTTAGGAAGAGCATCCAGCCATAAAAATGATGCCAAAGCAAACTCTTGGACCATCATTGAGTGTAGACATTAAATGATGGTGATGATGATTATATGTGTGTGTTTACACACATGCACACACACACACACACACATATGCTCACCCACATTATATTCATATAAAAGTTTCTAAATATAATCAGCCTATAATTTCCTGCAAATTAAATGTTTTTTTTGGCAACCAAACTTGTTTATATTCTATTTGTTCAATGTCAATTTAAAATTAGATGCTCCATTGTTCTGAGTTGAACTACTAACTCAGATTTTTCTTCTTCCAGGGTTAATAAAATATTTATTTCATATATAAAGGGTTATATTTCATCGACCTTTTTCAAAAAAATCTAGTTGTGGATCAAAATAATTTATTTATGTGTTAATTGTTGGAGAGTAAGCTGACAACCACATGAAACTGCCCTGACAGCTTAGACTACCAACGTTTTTTATTTCTAATTAGGGTCGTTACTCTTCTAACTATCACTAATATCTAGAGCAGTTCTACTCAAAGTGGATTGGTACCACTCACTGAGGAATGGTGGAAATTTTCTATGAAGATGTAGAGAGCCCGTATAAGAGTGCACAATAGTTACATCATCATCATTGTTTTAACATCCACTTTTCCATGCTTGTTTAGGTCAGACAGGGTTTGTTGTAGCAGATTTTCTATAGCTTGATGCCTTTCATGTTATCAAACCTTACCTCCTTTGATGCTAGGTATTATTTTCCCATGGTTGAATATGTTCACACAGAAGACTGGAAATGAGTGAGATCACTGTTATCATGGTGACACACATATCTATTGTGTGATATCAAGACAAGGGGAGAGAGAAAGAGAGTGGCACATGCACACACACACACACGCATACACACAATATGCTTCTTTCAGTTTCCATCTACTAAGTCCACTCAGAACTTTTGATTGATCCAGGACTAAGAAAACATTTGCCCAAGCTGCAACATGGTTAAAATGATGTTTGACATCCTAAATAGTCTTTTAATGGTGCAACCTGTCAGCAGCAATATTTGTGGTATATCTAATTTTGTTGAATCAGTGGTGAGAACTATTCTAAGAAATCAATTTGTGTATTGTTTATTAGACTGATGAAATGCTTTGTTTTACTAGTTGATAAATTGTCAAGTCTTTAGTATTGTATGGGTGTTAGCTACAAGCTTTTACATACCTGCTGATATCATAAACATGAATACTATGTTAAATACTTCAAGGAATATTTCATTGATTTAATCATTTTTTTTTAATTGTGTCTTTTTAAAATGCTATGAAATATTGCTATTCATTTTACTATTAATGGTTGCTAGTCTACAGAAATACAGCAAGTTATACTTCATATCTTGCAGTAATTTTCTCCTTTAATATTCTAACTTCAAAATCTTCCTGGGTTGCCCAGAGTTGATAAACTATATTTGTACTACATTAAGTTGTATTCTAATCATTTGCAGACTTTAATGTCGTGCCCAGTAAAAAATATTATTTTGTTAATTAATCGGATTATTATTTTTTATATAATTTTTTATGTAATTTTATTTCTATTTGTATGATGGAAATATTTTTCTAAAAAAAATCAAAAATTCATTTTCAGTTTGTCCAACCAAAAGACAAGGTCTTTGAGTGTTCGTTTTCTAAAGCTGTTGAACAAGGAAAACGCTCATCTATTCGCTTACAAGACAGAGAGATTCAGGAAATGAGAGATGAAGGTTATTGTTTAAGTATGCACCAACCATATGCTTCATTACTTATTGCAGGCATCAAGTTGTAAGTTACATTTTATTAGATTTCAATTTTTAAATATTTAAAAGTGATTTGTTTTTAGAATTTTAATGGATAAAATATTTAAGATAAAAACTACAAAATCTTTATTTGAAATTATCGATTCACCTTGTTGTAAACAGAACTTAGTAATAGAAGTCATTGATGAAAATAGTAACATACTAAATAATTGGTTCAATAGGTAAAAATGCTAAGGAAAATTCAGACTGTTTTTAATGATAAAAACATGTGAACAGATTTATCAGTACTGATAATAATTCTTCTAAAAAAAAATGTAAATACAGTTTATGAATTGAAGATTTTTAAGTTCAATCCCTATAAGTCAGCCGATTATGAGATCCAGATCCACATCATAACCATATTATAAATAACAGTTTGATCCAATTTCTCCTTTATTCATTGTTAATGTTTTGCTCATGCTCAGATATTGTATCATTACAAAACTGCTATAATTTAATAAAATTTTGTATTTAAAACTCTGTATAATAATTTAAATTATCTAAAAGCAAAATTATTTGATTAATTAATGTTACCTTGTGATTGATTTCACATATCAGCATATTAGTTTGACACATCAATGCAGCTAACAGTTTGCTTAAGTCATTTATTTTATATATTAAATTAATGTTTCAACAGTCCTCCTTTTAATATGTCTAATTGTAAGGTAATCAGTTAGCAACATGTATAAAATGTCAAGAGTTCATTTGTTTTCCTGGTTCTGTGGTTGTCAAAAACAAAGCCTGAAAGATACTACCAAAAACATCAGTATAAAGAAAATTAATATGCATTTGCCAAATGCTCTGTTTTTCTATCCATTTGATGTTTTGAATAATATTTTGATAATTATTTATTCACAGGCATGAGGGCAGAACATGGTATACTTCTCATCGTGGAAAGTTATGGATAGCTTCAACGGCCAAGCCTCCACTCCAAGATGAGATTGACTCATTAGAAAGCAGCTACCATGCAATGTATAAAGGTAATCTACAATAAAATTTACTGTAAAGGAAACTAAATGGAGGCTTCAGTTACTCTGCTCAGAAGTTAGTTTAGCATTAAATTTTGCTCCCCAAGCAAATCCATTTGCCTATTTCTAGTCTTAGTCAATGGAAATATTAACAATTTGATATGTTTTTTCTTTAAGCCAAACACAATATCATATGTTTTGTCCTCATAAAATAAGTCAGGGTATTTTTTTCCTATTGTTACTTTTAATTTGTTAAGCTGAATATATATATATATATTTTTTTTATTAAAAACAAATTCTTGATTTGTTTTCTGATTTTATGCCTTAAATAAACTACAGTATTTTAAACTAAGTGTAAAAAGTTTATTTCTCATTTTTCACTTAATTTCAGATACAGATATAGTGTTTCCTAAATTTTATCAACCTGGCTGTCTACTTGGTTGTGTAGATCTAGTAGATTGTTTAGAGCAAGGAGATTATCGAACCCAAGTAAGTATGAAACATATCAAATAGTTTAACCCTCTAGCATTCAGATTATTCTATCAATGTAACATTTATTCACATTGTTTTGAATTTATCCCGCATTATCTTACATCCTTGAGATTTCGATTATGTGACAATGAATTTTTTAGACTGACATTGTTTGGTAGGTGTGAGAGGCTGGATCTGGCTGGTTTGAACATAAAACAGGAAGAATATTTTGACTTGATGTGGCCGGTTTAAATGCTAAAGGGTTTAACAACAAATAATCTTTTCTTGGAACATTGGATCTTGAAGCAGATAAGCCGTAAATAATAGCATGCAAATATTGGGTTTTAAAAAATCCTTTGGATAGAGTAAGTCAATGGCTTTTTAACCCAGTATTTACACACTGTTATTTATAGCTTATTTGCTTCAAGATATAACATTCCAAAAAAGAACTATTTTATTTTATTTTAAAGTTTGAGAATTCTTTAGGTGTCAAATGTAGAAAAAATATTATTCTGTGAGGAAAAAGATATATTTGCTTTCTCATAGCATAAAATTTACTCTTTGAACTTATTTGTGTTACTTTTTACAGACACAGGGCATCACTAATTTTCTTGAATTTTACTATATTACTGCAGAAATAGATCACTGTTGCTTGTTACTAATTTATTAACTAATTGCAGCTTTAGACTGTTTTGGTTGATAAAAGTTTTATCTGCACAATCTTATAAATACATTCTGTTTATCAAAAATTAACTTTTAAATGTTTATTTCATCATCATCATCATCATCATCATCATCATCATCATCATCATCATCTAACATCCATTTTCCATGTTTGACATGTGCTGGATTGCTTGATAGGAACTGGCAAGGCTTAGGGGCTGCACCAAGTTCCATAGTCTGTTTTGGCTTGGTTTCTACAGCTGGATGTCCTTCCTGATGCCAACCACTCCACAGAGTCTACTGGGTGCTTTTTATGTGGCACCATCACCAGTGCTTTTTATGTGAGTCCAGCACATACACCAATGTTTTTTTATAAAAAGCATTGTTGTGACACCTTGGTTTTAGGGTCTCAATTTTTTTGTGGTGGGTGGATCTTCTCAAGTGCAGCAATGCGCCACATATCTTGGTCCTCTATCTTCTCTTTTGTAAGGTTCAGTGTTTTCAGATCAGCCTTCAATATTTCGTCCCGTGTCTCCTGGGTCTCCCTCTTCCACAAATACCCTCCACTTTAAGTGATCAGCACTTCTGTATGCAACTCTTCTCATCCATCTGTATCATATGACCAAACCAGCATAGTCTTCTCTCTTGCACACTGCATCTAATTCCTCTTATATCCAGCAGAGCATACCTGCTTCATTCTTTTTCAGCCTTTGCATGTCCTCTGCATTCGGGGCCCACGTCTCACTTTAATTTTATTATTTATGTAACTTTTGCTTAGTTGTGTAACCCTTTCAAGTTTCCTGGTGTAAAAATATTTGTTCCAACAATATGCATTTTCAAATTAGGATGGAAAAAAATCATTCCACTTTTGCTAGCATGGCAATAACAAAAAAAAGACAGCTGTAAAATAGCAAAACAAAATGTCTTAGAAAAAATGGACAAAACACCAAAACTAATTTATATAGTTTCTGATGTTATTGTCAACTTCTGCATTATATACTTCTAAATTTCCACATAGTTACTCAGCTTACTCAAGGCCAAATATCCTTCATAAATTTTATTTTACTCTTTGAGATAGGAATAAATAAGCCAAATCTTAAGAAGTGTGTTCAAATAAAGACAGGAGGGATCATTGAGAATGCCAACTAGATTACAGTAATTTGACCTCATTCTAAACATAGGACCTCTTGACCTGCTTTTAAGTGTTCAGTATCATCATCAACATCATCCTTTCGCGTTCATTTTCTATGCTGGCATGGGCTAGACGGTTTGACCAGAGCTGGTAAGCTAGAGAGCTGCACCAGTTTGATTTGGCTTAGTTTCTATGACTGGATGCCCTTCCTAATGCCAACCACTACAGTTTGTGTTGGGTGCTTTTAATGTGACACTGGCACTAACTATTTTCTTGTGTAAATCAGAATTTTTGTCTCTCTCGCATTGTGTAATGAAGTAAACATCTTCAGCTTTGATACTCTTCCCAGCACCAATTACAGATGTGGAAAGTTAATACTGTTGTTTTATTTGTTTTTAGTTTCCAGATGGAGAGTCTGGCAGTCCGTATGTATTTATTTGTCAAAATCCAAAAGAACTTGTTGTGAATTTCCCTATTAAAGGAAAACATAAAATATGTAAGTATTTCAACAATTTCTCTTTTTAAATTAATCAACTAAAACGTGTAAATATTTTTAATGAAACCTCTGATTTTTTTTTTTTCTAAATCCACCATGAGGGCTGAAAAACTATATCAAACATTAGTCAAATCTCAGGCAGATGCCAGAGTTCTGGATTTTCCAAGCCAGTAAGACTTAAGATATAAAAGAGCAAAATAATGCATATACTTACACAATGAAACTGCGTCATATTCTATACACAATGCTCTCACCAATACATCACTCTCCAGATTTATTTCAATATTGACACAGTTTGTTATAACAGACCTCATATCACATGCTCATGTTTAGCTATGTTACTACCACATTTGCTACTGATGTAGATGGTTTATTTAAGGTAAAATATCAATAAAAGTGGAGAGTATCAGCATCAACCATCACAAGTTGGCTGTATAAACATAAACAGCATGGAGTGCCACAGCTAATCGAGTAGCCATCATGCAGACTAATGACTACCAGATTCAAATGCTCAACCGAAACCATCAAGACTGCTGGACTAGTAAGTCTTAGTTTAGTTGGAGCCTCTAAATCCTTGTGAAATATTAACTCCTTAGCATTTAAACCAGCCATGACTGGCCCAAATACTCTGTATCTTACGCTAAAACTAACCAGATCCAACCTCTCACACCTACCCTACAATGTCATTCTCAAAGTATACAATCACATCATCCAAATTCTGATAATACAAGATAATGCATGATTAATTCAAAATAATGTAAATAAATAAGCATTACATTTGATAGATTAATCAGAATACTAAAGAGTTATTTGAAAGACAGGGGCTGGAAAATCATTATCATCATTTATCCATTTTCCAAGCTGTCATGGATTGGACGGTTTGACTGAAAACTGGTAAATTGGGGAGCTGCACCAGATTCCAGTCTGATTTGGCAAGGTTTCTACAGTTGGATGTCCTTCCTAATGCCAACCACTCCAAGAGTGTAGTGGGTGTTTTTTACGTGCCACCAGCATGGGTGCCATTGACCTGACACCAACATCAGCCACGACCACAGTCTCACTTGGTTTGACAGGTCTACACAAGTACGGTATATCACCAAAGATCTCAGTTACTTGTCACTGCCTCCATGAGGCCCAACACTTGAATGGTGCTTTTTATGTGCCAGCCAGACAGCACTGGCATCAGCCATGACTCCAATTTCACTCAGCCGACAGGTCTTCACAAGCACAGCATATTGCTCAACGTTTGAAGGGTGCTTTTAATAGGCCAGTTATGTGACACTGGTGTCAGCCATGACTGTGATCTAACCCGGCTTGACAGATTTTCTCAAGCACGGCATATTGCCAAAGGTCTCTGTCGCTTGTCATCACCATCTCATCCCATGTCTTCCACAGGTTCCTCCACCGTTTGAGTACAATGCCATGTAAAAGCATTTGTGTTGTGTGGTAAATGAAAATTCAGTTACCAACTGAAATCAAACCTCTTTCTTATTCAAAAGTCAACTTTGTAATTTTGGCCTATTATACCAAGCTTAATGTTTCCACAAATTCATAAACTCAACAAACCTAACATTTAACTTTTCATTCAGTGATATTCAGTACCATATTTACTTGTATATGTAATGCACACCACTAATTTTGAGCTACAAAATATCTCGTTCAAGGAGGCAATGACCAAAACCTTTGGCATTATGTCATGCTTGAGAAGACCCAACAAGCCAAGCAAAATCGCAATTGTGGCAGATACCAATGTCACGCAAATGACATGTAAAAGCACCCATTACACTCTCGGAGTGGTTGGGTTAGGAACGGCATCCCGCCAAAGAAACCACGCCAAATCAGACTGGAGTCCGCTGCAGTCTTCCAGCCTGCCAGCCTTGGTCAAACCATCCAACCCACGGCATGGACAACAGACGTTAAATGATAATGATGACATAGAGAAAAACAAAGTGTTTTGTCATATTTATTCCAATGGCTGTCTCATACATTCTAAAAGTTCACATGTCCTCAAAACATTAAACAAATTCAAAAGTGATCTTTGGATCACATTGGTGTAAGCCGCAAAAGTGTCCCTGCTGTAATGTCAGCCTGTGAAAAGTCAGCCAATATAGAAGAATATAAAACACATAATGTAGAATGTAAACACTTTCATTGTTCCAGCAGAAACATAGTGGTGGTTCATTATAATAATTACAGTATTTCTGGATCAGAAATATTTATTAGTTACAGTTTATAATTACATTTCAATAATAATATCAATATTATTGATAATTTATTAATTTAATCTTCACATCAACTAATTTAAGCAAAAGAAGTATTCCATTCTGGTCTTCCACACTGAACAGTGATGGTAGAAATATCATAAGATGCATATCTGCCAGTTTAGCCAAACATTTAATATGTTATCATAGAAAATGTCCCATTGATTTAAGCTATTTCATAAACATCAGTTAGCTTGGACAGTAGATACAACTTGCTTCTTAAATATGGTGGCACACTCGAATGGGAAAAATGGTTAACTTTTAGTTCTCATGTATATAATACACACTGATTAGAAAATTTGGATATTATACACAAATAAATATGTTAATAGGCTGTCATTATACTGCAGACAATATTCTCAGATCTTGTATGTTTTCTTTATTGCTCGATGAGTTGGGGCATATAGAATTAATGAGTTCTCTCAGAAACCTAGTATTTCACCTGCAGCAGACAGGAAAACCTTACACAAAAGCTGATTGTGAAATAGGTTATGCAGTTTGTTTATCAACACTGTGATATAGTTGAAACTATTTTCATTCTTAAATTAATATGTACTTTTACAGGTTATTAATTAAATTTCTAACTCCGCATTGATTAAAAAGCTATCTTTTAAGCAGTTGAAATATTTTGATTATTCACAAGTTTTGTATCAATCATTGCTTTTCTCTTTTTGTTTGTTTTTTTTTTTTTACTTTTTACTTTTTTCCTTGTGTTTTGCAGTTAAACTCGATCCACACATCCACCAGGGTGCCAAAAAAGGACTCCGCAAAAATGTTTATGATGAAGGATGAATTGCTAACATCAGTAGTCATTCTATTATGCTTACAATCTCTGCTGACATTAACTGCATAAATGATATATATTGCATTCAGCCTTAAAAATTAAAACAACTGGGGATCTACATAAAAAAATACATTTTATTTTTGTATTCTAATTATATTAAATTTATAGATCTCAAGTCTGGTTTCCAATGGTTACACTGTTTATATATTTGTTTTGTTTGTTTGTTTGTTGTTTTTCTGGCAATCCAAGAGATAAAAATAAATCTCAACTCTATACAGTTCAAACTGCCTGTTACATGAGGTCTTGACCAGTTATTTCTTGTTATTTTAGTTTAGTTTACTCATCTGTTTTATAGATGAGTTTTGTATTGAAGAGGCTTTGCAGGTTTCTCTTAAACATTATAGTTCATTAAAGTATCACAGTTGTCATTACTCAATATTTAAATGGTTTTGTTAATGGTTTGTTTGCTATAAATGCCAAAGTTTAGATTTTAGCCAAAAAAATTGCTGTTCTTGAGAATTAATCCTAATACAATGAACCTATATTGAAATATGTTTCTGTAGATGTTTCTCAGTATTATTTGATTTCTTTGCACTTGAACACTGAGAAGGGGTATGCATGAGTGATGGAAAGTAGGAGGCTGAATTAAATTCTAGAATTACAGGTGCTGGCACAGTAATGCACCAGCTCCAGCATTCGATCTTCCAAATAAGGAGAGGTTGGTAAAAAATTCAAACTTGCTATCTTCAGTTCAGTTTTTGTCCTTATCCTCACCTATGTTCATGAATGTTGGGTACTGACCAAAAGAGTAAAGTCATGAATTCAAGCAGCCAAAATGGGGTTCCTCTAAAGAGTCTCTGGACTAATATTACTTGATAAGGTGCTTAACTCAGAGATCGAAAAGTTTCTCCAGGTTGAGCTGCATTGAGAGGTCACAGCTGCAGTGCTATGGACTTGTGATTAGAATGTCGCAAGATAGATTCTTCAAGCCCTAGCTAGAGATCTCGAGGCAGATCAAGAATGAGATGGTTGAATAATATCCATAGTCTCAGTTGGTTATACTTGGAAATCCAGTCAGAAAGTGTAATGACAGTTGTTTACTGATAGGACCCTATGAAGGAGTGTCTGAGGACCCTACCTCTACAGGTCTTCCATGAATAGTGGATGGAGAAGGTGGGTGAATGGGCTTTACATTTGTCTGAAAACTTGAAAAATTTTCTTGGTTAAACATACTAAATTTAATGAAATCTAGTCACATTTCCAATGATATTGAATAAAAGCTGCTACTAAAACACACACATGAAATTCTGATATTTGCACAAAATTCATTAAAGCAATTCCAATATATGAAACCTGTGATATTAACTTCTTAACACTCTAGAATTGATTTTTCAATTCTGTTCCAAAATTAGCCTAATCTAAACTTTGTCAAACTAGTAACTTCATAATCCATATTATTGTATTTGATATTACATTCTATGTAGTCCAGTCTCTAATTACCTTAGGTGTACTCACCCCCCCTCCCTCTATTTATGTAGTTATTTGCTTTGCAGTCATGTCTAGAATTCAGTCCAGCTACTTCTTCCTACT
Organism: Octopus bimaculoides; assembly: GCF_046866305.1. Taxonomy (NCBI): domain Eukaryota; kingdom Metazoa; phylum Mollusca; class Cephalopoda; order Octopoda; family Octopodidae; genus Octopus; species Octopus bimaculoides. The sequence continues at coordinate 34,142,287 of NC_142942.1, forward strand.
AAACATCAACCTGAGCAATTCCTTGTAAGTGGTTGACAGAAGTTGTACGTGTGTGAATGTTGCCAGTTTCACTTCTTCACATGAGACCAGCTTAGGCAAATACAGTAATGCCACGTTTACACGGCCTGTAGCTCTAGCCTTTCAGAGTTTAGTTTAAGGGGAAAAAACGTTTCTTGGAAAACAGATAAGGGTTGGTGACTGGAAGAGCATCAGGTCATATAATACTATCTCAAATAAGTGTCAATTCAACTAGTCCCATTATGGGAAAATAGATGTAAAGTGAACAAACAAATTCACATTTCCTTAAACTGGATTTGAATACGAAACAAAACATTTCATTCTAATGCTGTCATTCTTTGTCAAAAACAAAAAAAACAAAAATTGGAAGATGAGCTTAATAATCAAAATTTTAAATTGTTGAAATAGCTTACCTCAGAAATAATTTAACTATAGAATTGTCTAATGAGGTAATATTTTTATTCCAAAGCCACCTTTTGGAGTTATTTGTCAGTATTCCAGTTCCTTAGTAATTGTCCTGGATATTATAAACAACAAAAAGAACAACTGCCTCAGGCAGGTCTTTATATATAAGGGAAGTCAAAAATTATCCGCACTTCCATGTAATATATCTTCATAATTGTCACACTGCCTTCTGTGCATGCGTGCTTACAGTTGGTACTATTATGATCATGTGACGGAAGTTTGAGCCTGATTGCATCATTTTTCTTTTTGGCTTTACAGTGTAAACATGGCCACTCCACTAGCAATGTGCACCAAAGAAGAACAAAGAGCAGTAGTCCGAAAGATGGTAATGGTGAACCGGTTCAGCATTACCATCTCTCAATCTTGCTGAATCTTTACGTCCTCTTCATGCGTCATGCTTGTCCAGCCACTTTTAAACGTCTCAGTCCACTCGTACACACTTCTAAATGGTAGTGCACTGTCCCTGTATTGTGTTAAAAGCCTCTGATGAATTTCAGCACATGGCTGGCACACCTTCTAACCAGAGAAATCAGATCACTGCTCTTTGTCCACATTGCTAGTGGAGTGGCCATGTAAAGCTAGAAAGAAAAATGGCGTGATCTGGCTCAAATTTCGATCATGTGACCACAATAGTACCAACTATAAGTAGGCATGCGCAGAAAGCAGTGTGACAATAATAAAGATATTTTATGTCGAAAGTTTCTCCACCCCTATATATATAAGTAATTACTTGAACCATTTTCTGATTCCCTCATTCATATGGCCCTTTATGTTTAGAGCTCCAATCTCCCTAAAATCATTTTTGCCTTTTACTCTTCCATGGCTGATAAAATAAAGTACCAGTTAAGTACTGGAGTTGATATAACCAACTACACCCTCCTCCAAAGTTGAGGACTTGTGCCTATAATTGGGAGTAGAAAGGAAATGTCAAACATTGTCTTTGGTTTTAAAATTAATATTTTTATCATAGGGTTTAATTTTGAATCTTGTTTATTATCCAGTTCATTATTTCATTTTAAATCCAACTTTCTTAATCATAGTTGGATAATCGTAGCTAAAATTAATATTTTAGCACTTTATTTTTATCATCATATTTATTTATTTATTATAATTAAATTACTCCAAAATTTATATTTTTTATAACCAGCTTTTCTCATAAAAGATATATTGAACAGGAGAAAACCAATTTTTATGTAGCCATTTATTAACAAATAAATGTGTTAATGGCCTCTAAACAATAGTGTTTTTAATTGAAGTAACAATGAATCAATGTGCCACATCTATTAATCAACATAACATTAAGATAATCTGTTTATCAATCTTTTCTTTAAGAGTTGAACTTATGACTTCATTGTGAGCTTTATTCCTCTTTTAATTAGATAAAAAATTTGGGGGGTTTTGATAGCATTAAACTTAAAACCAGCTTTTGTATTGGAGGAATGTAAGATTGAATTTCATTTTCCTACCCACAATCTCTAAAATAGCAAAATTAACAAAGAACTGTTGCTACAACTGTTTCTGTAGCATTAAAGACAAAGGGGGGGGGGGGGGGAATCTCTCTCTTTTGATGATAAGTCCTCAGTTTATTACATGTAACTTTCCCAAGTATTCTGGTACTTATTTCTTACATATTGGTGAACTGAGGCAAGCATAATAAATTATTGTGCTGAGAGACAAGTTCCCCCAGCAGACTACAATTTCTGACCAAAAGCTAATTGCTGAGCTCAGGTATTGAGCCAAATTGATGTAAAGTATTCTTTTATATATTTCAGCCTTGAGGCTGTGGCCATACAAAAACCATTTTTTTTTTTTTTTTCAACTCTTTCCTTAATACTTTGATTTCACATTCTTTATTATAAAGAAGTGCTTGAAAAATTCACTCAGCTATTTGTATTTTCATATTTGTGAAAAAGTGGGCAGTCAAGTAGGAGGAATGCTATATTGGTAATCTAAATGCTTTTTGTTTAGTTACATTCTGAGTTCAAATCTCACCAGCTTAAGTTCTGACTTTCATCTCTCTGGGCTTGATTAAAAAAAAAAAAGTACCAGTCATGGACAAGACTTCTTTCAATTATATCTCTTTTCTGCAAATTAGTGGATATATAAAAAAAGGGTGCTGAAAAGTTCCTGGCTTTGGGTAAAATACGGGTGGATCAGTTAATTATGATTTTATTCAACATATTCACATACTTATTGGAGTCGTCTTTCAGTTTTTCTAAGCTCTGTAAAAAGAATTCAGGAAGTTGGACCTTCAACCAGGCTTTTCATGATACCCTTAAAGCCAGCAATTTTTCTCCAACCCTCTGTAAAAAAGCATTACATTAATGTTAATATTATCCAAAAGAAATCTATATTTAAAACACAAATTTCATTGTATACATTTGCTTCCAGCCCAAATCAGTTACGTGAAACGTTATAAATTGTGGCTACACTAGACATAAATGTATAATAATGCAAATTTGTTGATCCTTCCAAAAGAAATTGTATATCTGTGGCTGAATTTTTATCATGACATGTACAGTCCATATTGTATGTCATTGATTTGTGCTCCAAAACAGAACTGTATTCCAATAACCTCAATTTTATAAACCAAAAATAGATACAATTTGCACTTTGTAACTGTCAATACATTCATTTTCTTCAATTCAAAACTCAAAATTTTAATTTTTATGAACCATTGATCCAGGTTGCCATTAGAAAATGGATGTTTTCTTCTATAGCAAGGCCCATGAAACTAGTCTCTCATGATCTCTGTTAGGTCTGTATGTCAGTGAGTTTGGCATTGTATAGCAGCTTTTCCTAAGACCCACTGTTCCTAAAGATTATTAAACAAAATTGATTTTTTTTTTTTTTTTTACAGAACAAAAAGTAGGCCAAGTACCTACAACACCTGGAACCTGTCTATGAAATACAACTCACACTTAGATTGGTCTACCAAACTCATTAAATCATTTGCATAAAGAAAAAAAAATCATTGCTGTCTATTATAATCCTTCTATGAAACTGAGTTGCCACTCTAACTCATCCCCCACATCAAAACAGCATCCATTTTTTTTGGATTTTTGCTATACTACTCCCATATTCTCTTGCTCCTGTGTCTGTGCTGTTCATATAAATCCTTTCTTAAAGCATGTTAAACATTTCTTATTTAAATCTACATTTCTCTTAGCCTCTGCAACCTGACTAACCTACAATTTAGACTAGAACTTAATTATTTTGCTAATATTGGTCAGGTGTACTTAACATCATGTAATCTGTCTTACTTTTTGAAAACAAAAGTTTTTACATTTTTTTATATATATACTGTGTGTGTATACACATGTACACTGTAAGAGATCCTTTACATGTTCCCTCTTTTTTCAGAAAAACCATTGAAGAAAAAAAAAACATTTAAATATAGGGTACCATCAATGCTAAGTATACCATATATGGGAACCTACATTAAAGGTCAATTGAAGAGCACTTTTTTAAAAAATCTTTAAGAACTATAACTATATAAAAGAAAGTGTGATGTTTTATTGTAGAACAATGTTAGTCCTGTAGTCTAGAAAGGAAAGTCACTCTTACAGTTGTAATTTTCAGAATGCTTCTGCTTTTTTAATCATAGTGCCAATGTACTTAAGTACCATTAGTTGTCTTTGAATTAAAAATGAAAATTCCTCCCAAGTTTACTTGGAGATGAAGTTTACAGAAATATTTTAAAATCCCAACTGAGTCAATTAAAAACCCATTGAATATATAGATATAACTCTAAACCATATCCCACTGCAAGTTGAATCTCAAGACAAGGGAATTCTAGTCCAGTAACATTAATGCTTTATTTTATGTAGCTCAAGGATTGAAACCAAGCTATCTGAGAAACTCACATGTGATGTGTTATTGTTTCATCCACTTGCTATTATAGAAATCAAACTGAACCCCTACAGTTTGTGCAGCATCAACTAAAGTGAAAAGGCTTTATGATTAAATAATAGACTGCACTATGCCAACTGTTAATCTTTTATGGCATTTTAAACTGGTAGCTAACTGTCTTAAAAGAATTTTGCATTCAATGAAATACTAATGCTAGTGTCTTCAATAATAGAGATGCTTGTGATTGTAGGACACTGTTTTGTAGTATTTAATTACAGCCTCTTCAGTTTTAACTTCACATCTCATTGAGGCTGACTAGCTGGTGTTCCTTGATAAAATAAGTTATATAGTAGAGGGAATTCTATAGCCTAAACTTCTTAATAATTAGAAATATTTTCTTGCTAAGGACATTAGCAGAAGAAAATACATCAACTAATAACCTGGATAAAATTACTATACTGCAAATATATAAGGAACACATGTTAGCAGTGTTAATCTTTTAGTCATTCTTAACCATTTTTATGCAAATATATTTTAACTTCATGCATCTTACACAGCTTATAGGTATTATAAGATGGTTAGAATCTCAAATGGCTACTCAGAAATTCATCAGTTACCTTTAAAATGCTTCACTGTAGTATACACAAGACCAATAGCTATATATTTGTTGATGTACTTATATCATAATGTTGAAAGCTTCCTGTCGTTAATGTAACAGTTCATTCTGCAAATTTGTTCTTACAAATTTGGTAAGTTTAAATACTAAGGATTTAATAGAGGAGTTTAGTCAGCTGCATTCTTTCCATTACTAAATATTTGGTACTTATTTTATCAAGGAGCAAAGCCAGTCAATGCTAATGATCAATATTTAGTTTTGATTTCTACAATAGGAAGTGAATAAGACAAATCTTTCCCTGAAGTGCTTTTTTTTTGGTTTTGTTGTGAATGACATTGGAAACAGACAAACACGTGGTTCATTTTTTAGTTGAAGGTATCTGAAAATATTGTTATATATACATTGGCCAGTATATGTTAGAAGTGAACCAATGTCCAGAGATTGATCATTGATCAAAGTGACCAATTATTGCATTTGACTGTAACAAAGCTGTTCATTTTTTTCTTGTGCTATTATTTAGCATTGATACAGTCCTGTTCCTGAAATGTTTATTTTAACCTTATTTTTGTTGGAGCAAATAAAACCAATAGTATTTTATTAATTTGTGATATGCTTTTGGTGTTTTGTTTTTGTAAGTTTTAAATTTGAGATGTGTTCTATGCAAAATGTATTTGAACTGTAGCTCAAGATAATAATGAGAAAACAATTGTGAAATAGCTATTCATTTAAAGTTAAGAGTCTCACCAGATCTAGAAGAGCTAAACAATCTTGTCAAATACATCAAGTTCACAGGAAACTACTTTTCTATGATGGATTGGTTAGATTGGTCATCAAATCTCACCTATGTCTCTTCCCATGTCTTCTATGGGCATTGTTTGATACTTATTTGCCTAACTTATACCCCACCCCATACACATATCAGTTTATTCTTACACCTATCATAGCTGATTTCTCTGTAACATCTTTCACTAAACTAGTATTTATTCTAAGCTCGATGCTCTCTCCCTCTGACTGGGATAACCTTGTATCTCCTCTACAACAAGACACCTGTTTCTGTCTCTCTATCATAATTTAATCTCTTATCACTTGACATAAGGCCACCTCCTTTGACACCATTCCCCTCTCAGTCAAGAGATCTTTGTCTTGCAAGTTATGTGGTGACCTTACCAGTGCTGGTGCTACATAAAAAGCACCCAGTCCACTCTGTAAAGTGGTTGACATTAGGAAGAGTATCCAGTCATAAAATCCTTGCATAAGTAGACAGTGGGGCTCAATGAAGTCCCTAGGCTTACCAGCTCCTGTCAAACAGTCAATTCCATGCCAGTATGGAAGATAGATGTCAAATGATGATGGTGATGACTTATTTCTCATAGTTTAAATCACAAGCAACTTTTTAGAATGGTCCACTTTCAATTTTTTTCACATTTGCCTGTGTATCTCCCCCTGTTTAAAAAGCCATCAACTATTTAATGGCCCACAAATACATTAAATGTGAAAAGACCTAAGGTCCCAAAAGACCACTGTGAGCCATAGTTCACCTGTTGCTAACCCCTGGTTTAAACCAACAAATTTTATTTATTCAATCTCATCCCTCACCTCCTGTCTCTCTCTCTCTTTCTCTCTCTGTTCTTTCTACACTTTAGCCACTTGTAAGTACATATGGATTTGTATGTATATAATAAATTATGGCTTATAATTTTCTAGAGAACATATATATTGTTTTACCAATATATTATTTTTTCTGTCCAATTCTATTATTATGAATCTGAATTGGGAGCTTAAGTCTTAGTGAATCTTTCATTAGTTGATTACACAACCTTGGACGCCATCCCTATGGATGCATTACAGTTACTCTCTTGATAGAGCTTGGTGATCCTGACCGTTGATCTAGGATTCCCCCACTCAGAATCAATGTAAGAAGCACAATTGGCTCAGTTGAGCTCTTCTGCTGCCTCTTCACAATCCACCATACTGCAGTCCCATGACTCTGCTGTATGTTTGGCAAGGTAGCTGAATGGGTACTATACCTTGCCAAAGTACAGCCCATAACTATGCAGAGCATGATCAAAATACTCACATACCAATATATATGTATATTGAAGTAATTGAAATTTTGTAAGATATTTCTTTAAATATCACATCCTGTATAGGGGACTCCTATATACTGATGATTCTTATAGCCGAATCTATAACAGAATTAGAGAAGATATTCCAAAACAAAACATGGAATTAAGAAGCCCCAAGGTAAACTTGGCTAAAACTTAAGTGCAATTGAGTTGGAAGGAAGATAAGACCCTGGTACCATTACAGAAATAGCCTTGTTCAATAAACAGGAAAGGAGTAAGTAGGAACTCCAGGGATGTACTAGTGTGAGTTATGAATGCAGAAGGAACCACAAACATAACATAGAAGGCAGGCTTTGTATGAGGTAGATGCACTGAGGCTATAGGCATTAAGAGGACACTGAAAATTAGAGTTTCTTAGATACCCAGACAGTTCACTATAACTAATTGATAACTTCTATTACTTTGGTAACAGTGAAGCTGGTTGCTCAGAAAGTATTGTAGCTAAAGTAAGAATGGGTTGAAGAAAAAATCAGGGAATTATTATTTCTGCTACCAACAAAAGTTTTCTCCTTCTGAGGGAAGGACACATTATATGATACTTGTGATCAAAATGTGATGCAGCATGATATTAAGACATAGGCCTTGAATCCAAAATAATTATGAAGGCCAGAAAGAAATAAACAAGCATGCCATGCAGGATGGGATATGTCAGTGTGGAGTTGCACCAAGAGGCAAGACAAGAGGCTCTCTTAATGTCATTGTTGATCCTCTTGATCAGTTGTTTGCATACCAAGCCAGTCTATAACTTCATAGGGTTGATTAAATAATATTTGGGTTAGAAGTAAAGTTTGACTTTGATCATCATAAAGGCCTCTTTCTTTGCAACACTACATGTTCCCTTAATGGCTGCTGCAACACAGAAACAGTCACGTATGAAGCAGAGGTGACATCAAAGCCCCCCAGTGGGCAGTCAGATGTGTGGAAGTATGTGGGTACTACAGAAGGTCCTTTCAGAAACAGATTATATAAGTCCTGCAACATCCAGAAGTGATGCAATGTTTCAGCCCTGTTGAGGTATGTATAGTCATTGAAGGAAAGTACCATGGATCACAACATTAAATGGAGTGTCCTGGAGAAGTACAAACCTTACTTTAACAGTAGCAGACAGTACAGGTCATGTCTAGCCAAGAAAAGAACCATGTTTAAAAAAACTCTCTTCACCAGGACACTTACCTAAACTGCAAGAGTGAAATTTTTCATTCTTCCCACATGAGAGAAAATATGTGATTGCTTAGGACCTCCACCATCATAAACTGAAAGTCCAACACATTAGGTTAAAGATTTGGGCACCTATCTAATTCCTCCTCCAATCCACTCACACATACACATAAACTACAACATATGAGGGTGAGCTGAAAAGTTCATAGGCTGACTATGAAGGAGTGATGCTAGAGCTATGAAATCTTGCATGAATTAATTTCAACTCTTATTAATGATTGCATTGTTTCTTCATAAGTAAACTCACATCTGAATGTTCACAGAAGACTTCAAAGCAAGCTTCTTATCAAGCAGCCACACCTGTGCCAACACCCACCCACACCCACACCCACACACACAGAAAGAGACAGGGAGAGGTAGATAGATGTAATTGCTATGATAGAAGCATTAGCACACCAAACAAAATACTTAGGAGCAAAATGCTAGCTACATTTTGTTTGTCTTTGCATTTTGAGTTCAAATTCCACCAAGGTTGGCTTTGCCTTTCATCCTTTTGGAGTTGATAAAGTAAGTATCAGTCTTGAAGTTGATAAAATCAATTAACTCCTCCTGCAAAATTTCAGCTTTGTATTCATAGCAGAAAAAGATTATTGATTGATAGACGTTACAAGTGACTCAAGGGCTGAGAGTTTCAGCCAATGTCCGTGGGCCACTCTGTAATGTCTACCAAATATTAATGATAATAATGGTATCAAATTTTGGCTCAAGGTCAGCAAGTTTGGGAGAGGGGGTAAGTTGATTACATCGAACCCAATGCTCAACTGGTCCTTATTTTATCAACCACGAAAGGATGAAATGCAAAGTCAACCTTGGTGGAATTTGAACTCAGAATGTGAAGACAGATGAAATGCCGCTAAGCATTTTAGCTAGTATGTTAACGATTCTACCAACTCGCCTTATTATTATTATTATTATAGGTGCAGGAGTGGCTGTGTGGTAAGTAGCTTGCTAACCAACTACATGGTTCCAGGTTCAGTCCCACTGCGTGGCACCTTGGGCAACTGTCTTCTACTATAGCGTTGGGCCAACCAAAGCCTCGTGAGTGGATTTGGTAGACGGAAACTGAAAGAAGTCCGTCGTATATATATATATATATATAGATATATATATATGTATGTGTGTGTCCCAACATCACTTGACAACTGATGCTGGTGTGTTTACATCCCTGTAACTTAGCGGTTCAGCATAAGAGACCGATAGAATAAGTACTAAGCTTACAAAGATTAAGTCCTGGGGACGATTTACTTGACTAAAGGCAGTGCTCCAGCATGGCTGCAGTCAAAATGACTGAAACGAATAAAAGAATTTTTTTTAAAATTATTATTATTATTATTATTATTATTATTATTATTATTAGCATTTCATTTATTGGCCACTAGTGCTGACATACAGTAGACAGGGACAGTGGGGGTTTTACACAAAACAACAAATAAACAATTAGGAAAACAATAAACATTAAACAAGAAAAATATAACAATGAGATTTCCCCAATAGGGGGGTGACCACCCAGGGTTGGCTCAGGTACCCCACCAATCTTGAACCACCTGTTGCTTTGCGAGTACCCAGGTACACCTCTCCTTCTCAAATTTACCAGCCTACAGGTGCATTATTAGAGTAGATACACTCACATGGGCCATTTTCACTACATTCACCTCCCTTTCAGCAAATGTACTGGGGTGGCATCACTTCTCTCTCCACCCTCATCTTGCTTTCCAAGTGAAATTTTAAAAAGTTGATGAGGGATTGGCTGAAGAGAAAGTGTCTGTCTTCAGTCCCTTAAACCAGGTCCACCATGCAACCTCTTTCACTATGGCTACCAGACAGAGGAAAATTGCCTGCCCTTCCTGGTCAAAGGAAGGCAGCAGGTCAATCTTCACTATGGACTCAGCCGATAGCTGGATCCATCCTACATGCAACGACAACTGTTTGACATAATTCCACAAGTCAGTAATGCATGGACACTGGACAAGTGCATGCAGAACGGTTTTGTCACTCTGCGCACATCTTGAGCAGGTCTATCTGACAGCACTTCCATGCTTGTAGAGTTTATCTCGAACTGGTAGTGCCCCCACCCAGCCCAGTAGCACTGCCAAGCAAGGGATTTCTGGAAGTTATCCATCGTCCCAGGCCCAAAAGTCCTCCAGAACAGACTGGTCAGTTTGACTTGGTTGACGCCCAGCACCTCTCGAAGTGCATCATCGCACTTTCCCATCACTAACCTTCTATAGAACTCAAGAGTGGATGTTCACTGACTGACCTTTCCACCTGGTAGAGGGAAGTGAGTGCCTGGCAACATTCCAGATGCCACTCACTCTGTTTGGGTCTCTTCTTGACCCAGAACTGCAGCTCAGTCAAGGAGACAAGCTGAGGAAAGGCCTGTTTGACAAACGGTGACCACACCTGTTCACCATTTAGGCAGAATATCTGGAGATCTCACAGCCTCAGCACATGTCTATGCATCATTACCCACAGCATGCCCAGTCCTACACATAGAGGGTGCTGGCAGCAGATGGACTGCCTCACCAACAGAGCCTGTCCCCTCCACAAGAATTTGAAGAGGAGGTGCTCCAACTTGGTGAGGTGCGAATGGGGACAAGGCACAACAGTCAGGCAGTAGTAGATGATAGACACAATGTACGTATTCACCACCTCCGCCTGATCTTTTAGTGACACCTTCCTCACAGCCCATTTCTTCTAGTGTCTTGTGAAAGTCAGGTGGTTCAACTTCCATAATTGGTGGGGTTTTTTTTGGGAACACCTTTAAAAGTCTTGATGTGGGTTTCACATTTGGAGTTCCTATGTTCCAAGGAAAGCTCTCTAGAATTGTATAGGAATCAAGCAGCATTCACACATGACCTTTGTCCTTGCTTTGAGGTGGGTGAGATTGAAGAGCCTGCCATCTGATCTGGTCCACATATAAATTCCTTCTTGTGCTGTGCTGAAAGCATGTGTCAGAAGGAGAGAGAAGAAAATCCCGAAGAGCATTGGGGCAAGCACACAGCCTTGCTTGACTCCACTGCGTATGTCGAAGGGCTCAGAGAGGTTGCTGTTGAACTGCACAGTTCCCTTCATGTTTGAGTGAAAGGACTCAATTAAGCTGTGCAGTCTTGGAGGGCAGCCAATCTTATAGAGAGCCTTGAAGAGGCCGTCTCTGCTGACGAGGTCGAAAGCCTTGGTGAGGTCAATGAATGCAACATACAGGGGCATCAGCTGCACCCTGCACTTCTCCTGGAGTTGACAAAGGGAGATCATGTCTACAGTGGACCTTTCAGCTTGGAACTGCACTGTGATTCTGGGTAGACATGCTCAGCCAACTTCTGCAGATGGGTCAGAAGGACCCGGGTGTAGACTTTGCCAACAATGTTGACTTGTTCTTGTACAGGGTAACAATCTTTGCATCTCTCATGTCTTGCAGTACAGCTCCCTCTCTCCAGCACTGGCAGAGGACTTCATGCAAAGGGTGCAGTAGGGTAACCTTATAGTGCTTGATGATATCTGGTGGGATGCTGTTGCTGCCTGGAGCTTTGCCTGCTGCTAGGCTGTTGATGGCCTTGCTGAGCTCATACATTGGTTGGCTCTGCATCGAGCTCTTCCATGACCGGCATGCATTCGATGACGTTAAGGGCTGAAGAGGTCACTGTGTTCTCTCTGGAATAGAGCTCAGAATAGTGCTCCACCCATCTGTCCATTTGTTGGCCTTGATCAGTGATGACTTCCCAAGTGAGGAATTTGAGGGGGCTGTCTTGCTCTGCGTTGGTTCCAGCGCCCTCTTGATGCCATTGTACATCCCTCTGATGTTGCCAGTTGCGGTGGCCATATGGATCGACTCACTACGCTCTGTCCAGTACTCAATGGTGTAGTGCCTGGTGGTGTGCTTTACCTTGCTCCTGGCACTCTTTAGAATCTGCAGGTTCCTCTCAGTGGGTGACCACTTTTATTCTGCCAGTGTTGTGCCTCGTTTGGCTTCAATTACAGAGGTCATATATATATGTGTATATATATATATATATATATATATATATATATATATATATATATATACACACACACACATATATATATATATATACATACATATATATATATATATATATATATATATATATATATATATATATATATGTCTACATAACAGCATACCTGTGTATATATGAACTGTGGGTATTGGGGTATGATTACCTTCTATGTATATTTCCTATTTAGTACTGGGGATGTTTCATTTATGAGGAGGTACTCCTCTATTTGTCTGAGTGTTGGATCCTTTGGATGTTTGGATAAAAATGCAGATGTCAAGGTGACTCAGTGTGCCTCCACGTTGGTCTTTGGCATGTTGGTAGAGTATGGAGGACTGTTTTTTGTCATCACATTGTCTCAAATGTTCATTTAGTCTCCCTGCAATGCTTCTAGATGTCTCATGACATATACAGGTGAGACAACTGGTTCAGGAGCAGTCCCACCCGTGAGGGATTGATGTTAGATGTGTCGAAACAATTGTTGTGATTAATAATAAATTCTCGTATGTTTCATCTTCTGTCTTTCATTTACCACACACACACAAGACCTAAATATGTATGTATGTATGTGTGTGAGCGTAGTTACAGAAAAATATGTACATTTCGTCATTCTAATTTCGCCTTTTAATTTTACCTCAAAATTTTAACTTTACATAAGATAACGGGAACAAACCAAATTCATACTCAATCAACAAAAAAAAAAAGATCATGTCTGTTCTGAAGCAAAATGCCAACAAAAAGTTAGTGACGAGAAAAGCTTCATTGGCTAAATCTAACAAAGATTCTAGAGGTAAATTGGCGAGGCAAAAGCAAAAACGCGGTAACACAAATTAGTGTATATTCATTTCGTTTCATTTATGTCGCCAAGCTCTGATTTGTAGCAACTAACTGTAGTTTGTATTGGAGATAATGGTTGTCTCACATGGATAATGTATGTATGAATATACAAAGGACCATGCTTTAATGTTATTTCTCGTAAAATTCTAGACAGGTCAGTTGCATAGTTTCTATTCTTTTAACATTATATTGTGAACTTTTTCATTGCAACTATATAAGGTTAGTTAGTATATCTACATTGGTTTGTTTTGAACTTCATCGGTTAATGATTTTGTTTACCCAGATATCAGTTTCGGCACATTGCAACTTTATTTCAAGAACCATCCATAGGTTTGCTAACTTAACATTAAATACGTTAATTGTATATTTCTCCAGCTCTTTTACTCTAAATTGATAATTTAAATTTTGCGTAATTCTTCAAGTCTATTGAACAGAGGAACTAAATATTTCTTACTTTTCTATTATGTTTTGTTTGACTTTTCAAAGAGGGGCACCTGTATGCAACTTGTGATTAAATAAGAATTTAGGTGTTAATCCATTTTCACACCATGTAATCTCACTGATATATTACTGAACATGTCAAGCAACTTACCGAAAAGCATCTTAGATATACTAGATCTGCAACAGTTGCTGGAAATAATGTACAGAACTATGTCGAAGTTAATGCAAAGATCTTCATCTCAAACGATGTTTCGTACAAAACCATACACTAAAATAATGTTTTTGAACATTAGTTTGGAACCAACGGATGAAAACAACCGTTCCCTTCTATTAAGACTCGAAACTATTAGTAAAAGAAGGTAGTAAAGTAATATTAAGATGTGGGACTCGGGACATTTTATCATATATTAAAACATATGGAGGAGACAACTGAAGGTCTTAGCATCGTCTATGAATTAAAGTCTAAAATTACAAATAAATCTATCGGGGAATTTTCTTCAGTCTCGATTCTATTCAAATATCCTGTATTATCAAAGTAAAAATAGTTTAATACAAAAAGGTATCTATTTTATTATATAATCAAGTGATGTATTTAATCTTTGAAACAATTTCTCCTAGTAAGATCAAAGAAAGTAACCTTAGAGATAAGTCAGCACTTTCTGTTGTCCTTCAAAAGAAAACAAGAAAATGCGATCACTCATATTTTACTTCAAACATTCTTTAAATTTCTAAATGTTAATATGTAAAAAAGCTCCGTTAAATCAGTCAATCGTCCCAGCTTGACATCTTATACGACCAATTCGCTTTTTATTTCATATCTAACGTAATTTTCCTTTTTACAATTCCTCTTATTATTCTTTTTCTCAAAGACCGCCGAGGTCAACTTTACATCCCTTCAGGCTTGACAAAGTACCAGTCGATTGATTTACACTATGGATCCCCGTTCTTGACTGGCCTTGTACTTAAACCGGAAACCATTATTAATATTTTCTGGTATAGAAGTCACTTTTAACCCCTCCCTTTTCTTCTTAAACATTTTAGGAAGGAAGATGGAAGCAGATTATTGAAATAACTTCTTAACAATTTATAAGAAAGACTGAAAGTTATAAAATAACGAAATAATTTTTCTACTGTTAAACAATTCGAAAATTACACACATAGACCGGTCTGACAGACAGACATAGTTATTGGTTGAGTATTGACAACAATCCATTTCGTGAACATTTTATTTCATTAGACCCATTTCACATAGTTGGTAATTCTATGGAATAGAGTCGGAAATTATCTACCCCCGCCCCGCACCTAAAGAAAAAAAAAGCCGTAATTTCTGTGTAATGATTAAAGATTTCGATTCTGGAAGAAAAAAAAAATCACCCCATCTTCACCTCACTTTTTTGACTTTTTCAGATTTTAAACATCTGAAATTGTGATTCTAAAAAATAATCAAATTTTCACTTTTTGCATAATTACCGGTTTTGACTTGTTTTTTCCCCCCGAATTTTTTTTTTTTTTTTTTTTTCATACATCAAGATAACAGTTATACAAAAATAAATTTTCACAAATTCAATTATTTGGTAGAGTTTCGTCCCGAAATTGTTTTACAGAGATGTGGCGAGTGATAAAAAAAAAAGTCCTACTGCATGGTATCTTGGGCAAAGTGTCTTGTGCTAATAAGCCCTGGACCGACAAGTGCATTGTGTGTGGATTTGGTAAAAGGAAACAGTCGAAAGCCATCGTGTTTCATGTTTTTGTTTATCTTTCATTGTTCGATAACAGGTGTTGATTTGTCTGAATTTGTATCAGAGATTCAGGAAAAAAAAAAGACAAAATAAGTTAGTATCAGACTTAAAATAAGTATTAGGATCGCTTTGATCGACTTATTTTACCAGACTTAAAATAAGTACTAGGGTCGCTTTGATCGACTAAATGCTTCAAGGCGGTGTTCAAAGTATGGACACATTCCAATGACAGAAAGAAGCAGGAAAGTAATCATAAGCTCTAATGTTTAAAACATACAAATCTAAAGAAATTACTGTTTGGGATTAACTAGATATTTCTCAGTTAGCTGTAGCACACGGGCTTGGGGATGAGGGAGAAGTGGCTTATTTTTGTCTATTAGGATTTGCATCTGATGTAACAACTGTTTACATTGTGTAATGTAAAATCATACATACATATATACATATTAAACTTTTACAAGAAGAGGGATGCCAATAACTTCAAAGTTTTGGACTGGTAGCCTTCATCAGACTGTGTTACATTTGGAGTCCTTTGGCAAGTTGTTTTTCTGGGTAGGTGAAGCTATCTGAAATGGTAATATACTGGGAAGGAGATGTATAGGAAAAAAGATAGAAGAGGATAGGAGGAAAGTATGTTTGTGGAGTGTGGGTTGGTAAACATTGTTAGAAGATTTTGTTTGGTTCCATATGCAAATGTTCTGAGGTTTTTAATGGTGATTATATAGTTTAAATTTATTCATTTGTCTATTTAGAATACAATATTTGGTCATTACATTTAAATACAAAAAAAAAAAACGGAAAAAGAAGATAAGGAGGGAAAAGAAAAGAAAAAAGGGTGGGGGTAAAGCAGCAGAAGATGGAGGGGTAAGTACCTATGTAACAGGTGTGTCAGATTCGGGTTACAAGATTCTTTGTATAGAAAGCTGGTTGAATAGTCCTTCACTTAAAAGTTAAATTTTTTATATGTATAAGTTGACAAAAAGACAAAAAACAAAAGCATTGATATATGTGTGTATATGAACAAGTACCAGTAGAGATACTGGTGGGACACCTGTACTTCTACTGTTGTTCATTTATATTTTATTCACCTGTCTTGGAGACCATATATTTAATATAATGTACATGTCTGAATAGCTTGAGCAGATTTCTTCACTCAGCTGGGTCTAATTGTCCACATACATTGCAAGAATATCATTATGTACCATGTTTTAATATTTAGATGATATTGTTCTGTGTGTATATTATTCCGACCTAATGAGGTGCCTAAATTTAAGTACCTAATTCATTTGAATCTTACTTATATTTTATGTATGTATATGTATTGCTGTTTGGTTAAGAAGGTTGTTTCTTAACCATGTTGCATCAGGTTAAGTTCCATTGTGTGTTGCTTTGGGCAAGGATCTTCTATTATAGTCCCAGGTTGACTGAAGACCTGTGAGGAGATTCGGTAGACAGAAACTTACAGAAGCTTGTTGTCTGTGTGTCTTTGTGTGTATGTATACATGCATACACAGGCAGGGTTGTGTGGTAAGAAGTTTGCTTCTCAACCACATGGTTCTGGGTTTAGTCCCATTGCGTGATATCTTGAGCAAGTGTCTTCTATTGCTTCGGGCTGACCAAGACTTTGTGAGTGGATTTGGTTGATGGAAACTGAAAAAGGCCCATTGTACGTGTGTTTGTGTGTATGCATGCATGAATGTCTTTGTGCCTGTGTTTGTCCCTTACCACTGCTTGACAACCAATGTTGATGTGTTTATGTCCCCATAAAGAGTCTGATAGAATAAGTACTAGGAAAAAATACTACTGGGATCAATTTGTTAGACTAAGAATTCTTCCAGGTGGTGCCCCAGCCTGGCTACAGTCTAATGACTGAAACAAGTAAAACATAAAAGATATAGATAGATACACACACACACACGTGTATGTGTGTGTGTTTGTGTGTACTCTTGTTTTGACATCACAAATGGTCGAAAATGACATCACACAAGTGTTGTTCATTTCTAGTCTTCCATGGAAGGCATGTCTGACCATGAGGAAACATTACCTTGCTTTGAAAGAAGAAAGTGTGGGTGACTGGAAGGGCATCCAGTTGTAGAAAATCTGTCTCAACAAATTTCATCTGACCCATGCGGACATGGAACAGTGAACATTAAAATGTTGATGATGATAGTGTATAGGCTTGCCTGTGTGTGTACATATACAAGGTCTGATCAATAAGTATCTGGACTGTTGCCATAGTAACACAGCTAAAGCATGCTGAGTTATGCTGCTTGGCAAAGATTGACCTTGAACTCATCTGTTCATGCGCACTAAGCTTTAATATTCTAGCTCACTTCTGCTGTTTACAGCAGTGCTTGGAAGGAAAGTGTGTAGCATGTGATTGTTGCATTGATCGTGACAGAGAAAGTGTATGAGCTGCACACAAGCGTACGAATGGTTCAGACGTTTCCAAGATGGCCAAGAAAATGTCGATATTGACGAAAATTCTGGGAGACCCTCAACCAGCAGAACAGAAAATCATCACAGATGTGCATACAGCTGTGAGGGGAAATTGTCGAATCACCATCCATGAGTTGTCAGAGGATGTGCAGATTAGTTCTGGTTCAGTTCAGTGGCTATTATCACTGAAGATTTGGGTATAAGATGCATGTCTGCCAACTTTGTGCCAAAACTGCTTTCAGCTAACCAAGAAGATACTTGGGTTTCAGTTGCACAAGATCTTGATTGTGTCAAGAACAATTTTTTCTTTTTCTTTTCTTTTACTTGTTTCAGTCATTTGACTGCGGCCATGCTGGAGCACCGCTTTAGTCGAGCAAATCGACCCCAGGACTTATTCTATCGGTCTCTTTTGCCAAACCGCTAAGTTACAGGGGACATAAACACACCACCATCGGTTGTCAAGCGATGTTAAGGGGGACAAACATAAACACACACGACATATATATATATATATATATATATATATATATATATATATATATATATATATATATATATATATATATATATGTGTATATATATACGACGAGCTTCTTCCAGTTTCCGTCTACCAAATCCACCCACAGGGCTTTGGTTGGCCCGCGGCTATAGTAGAAGACACTTGCCCAAAGTGCCACGCAGTAGGAATGAACCCGGAACCATATGGTTGGTAAGCAAGCTACTTACCACACAGCCAATGAAAACTTTTTGAAAGCTTTGTGTAGGCCTGAGTAGGTATCGCCAAGTTTTTGGCAAAATTTGAAGCAGATTCTCTGCTCAACTTTCTCCGTCATGGTCAATGCAACGATCACATGCTACACACCTTCCTTCCAAGCACTGATGTAAACAGGGAAAGTGAGCTAGAACGTTAAAACTTAGTGCATATGCACAGCAGAGTACAAGGTCAATCTGTGTCAAGAAACTTCACTGTGTGCTTTAACTACGTTACTGTGGCAACAGTCCGGATACTTATTGATCAGACCACATATCTATGTGTGTGTGTAATGTTTGAAAATTTTAGTTATTATCATTGTTATTTAAAAGTTTTTGATAAAAAAAAATCACATTTTTAAGGACAATACCATTTATATACTTTGTTGGTTGATTGCAAAGAAATGTGATAATAATAATAGTAACCATTAATTAAATCAGAATGAAGGCCATATATATATGCATCGTTTGAGGCATATATATATATAGAGAGAGATTGGAGCGGAATCGTGATGGCACCTGTGCCCTGGCACTTGTGCCGGTGGCACGTGTAAGGACATTTGAGCGAGATCGTTCCCAGTACTGCCTGACTGGCCTTCGTGCCGGTGGCACGTAAAAGCACCCACTACACTCACGGAGTGGTTGGCGTTAGGAAGGGCATCCAGCTGTAAAAACTCTGCCAAATCAGATTGGAGCCTGGTGTAACCACTTGGTTCACCAGTCCTCAGTCAAATCGTCCAACCCATGCTAGCATGGAAAGCGGACGTTAAACGATGATGATGATGATGATTAACCACATACATATCGAACCAATGCCAGATTATATATGGTCTGATTTACTAGAAAGAACAGTCAAATCCTTTTCAAATCACATCTAACTGCCTTGAATATACCGTCTACTATAAAAATGGTATCATCACAACTTTAATGCTTTTGATGACACCTTCTCAACCAGGGCTAACTTGATGCTAACCACAATCTTATATTGAATGGCTGAGTATTTTATTTGTAATGTTTTTTACTCTTAGTGTGCAAAGAGTTGACTGACTATTCTTTTCTTTTGCTTTTATTTCACTAAACAATATTTTATAATATTTTCAGATTAGACAACCTTGAAAATGCGGTTAACAAGATCATTATTGGGTTATTTCAAGAGGTATGTGGATCATGAAATAGCAACGACGAAGGGAAGATCTGTTTACAAGAACGTTTATGGGTGGAAGCGTATTCAATTTGATAATAAGCCATGGGTTTATGGTGAAGACCGACCATGGACAGATGCTGCCAAACATATGAACTTAACAAAAAATGCAAAGGCAACAAAACTTCGAAGGACCTTAGTTGAACCCATTAAAGATTGGTTAATATTTCGTGGAGACAGGGTAAGTCACTCTACGCTTGGATACAATTTTACTCATTCACACGGCGATATACCTAAATTATGTTTGATTTTCAGGAAATCAGCAAGGTAGTCTTGTTTCTGTGTCAGTGTCAGCATGTAAAACAGCTATTCTTTAGTCTGTAATACCCATGTTCAGTTATATATAGCAACAACTCTGTAAGAAGAATATGATAAAGGACTGAGATATTTGGTGCCTCACTGTACTCTAGAAGACCCATCCACCACAACAGAATTTATACTGATGCTGGTTCCATGTAAAAAGCCCGTGTGCTGGTGCCACATTAAAAGCACTGGTGCTGGTGCCACATAAAAACTACCCAGTACACTGTAAAGTGTTTGGCATTAGGAAAGGCGTCCAGCTGTAGAAACCATGCTGGAACAATGGAGCTAGTACACCCCTTCCCCTCGGCCATACCAGCTCTAGTCAAACCATCCAACCCATGCCAGCGTGGAAAAATGAACATTAAATATTGATGATGTTAAAACATTATCAATATTACATTCTTAATGTGTGTGTTGTTGTTTAATTCTTGTAGCTGTGATAAACGTCAAAGCTGGGTGAAATGAAACCAACCTGGAAGTGAATGAGAATGACAGCTATCAATCATTCCCAGTTTTTTTTGCTTGTCAATTCCATATACTCACCTTGCTTCTGAAATGAAATCGAATAACCAGCTAGAAGTATATACAAATAGTGTAAAATCTATTTGCTGATGTGTGATAGCACCACACAAGATAGAACAAAACTCAAATTTTACTCAGTAATGTAAGCATTATCAATATCACATACTTAATGTGTTGTTAAACACTTGTAGCTGCAGTACTACGTCTGATAGAGATCCATTTAAAAATGTATAGTGTTAAAAAACAATATATTTCAAAGCTGAGCAAAACAATACTGCCCTGGAAGTGAACAAAAATGACACATATATCAGTATTTCACAGTTTTTTCTGCTCATCAATGCCATACATATGAATGAATGAATGAATGGTCGACTGTTGTGGTCAATACAGTCCAACCTAGTACTTTGTTCATTTGTGTTCCCTCATGTAGGATCTGAGGCCAAAGCCAGATGCATAATGGTGGCTACATACTGGACACACAAATGCTCTGCTGTGTTAGTTCTAGCCTTCATTGCTGCACTTTTTTCCACTTGGCTGATTCATCTTTCATTTTCGTAGGCTTCTGTTTCCCTTACGAATTGCTTGCTTCCAGTCAGACCTGTTCATCACCATGATTTCCCATTGTTCTTCATCAATGTCACATTTCTGGAAAGATTTTTTTCAGAGTGTCTCTATAGTGAAGTTTTGGCTGTCCTCTTGGTCAGTGGCCTTCTGTCAGTTCACCATAGAAGAGCTACCCTTTTATACTTTTCTGAGACTTGGATTACATATAACATGAAAGCCTTGGAGAGACTCTATCAGACATACTTTAAGAGGACCTTAAATACAAATAGTGGTTTCTGACACTGGATGCCTTTATTCTTCACTGAGCCAACACATCCACTATTGAGATGCTTCTCATATGCAACTAAATATGTTGGGCTGGTCACCTTACTAGGATGGAAATGACTAGGTATCTAAGCAGTTGTTTAACAGGGAATTGCAACAGTAAATGTCCAAGACATAAATTTTAGAGACGTTTTAGGGATGTCAAAAATAATCTTGAGGCTTTTAGTGTAGAAGTTGAAAGTTGGAGGCAGATGATGAAAAAGATCAGTTGGTTTGGAAAGAAGTTATTGACAATGGTTGTTAAGTACTTGAAGCATGGAGAATTGAATATGACATCTTGAAACAAGCACTTTGTAAACAAGATTTTACTTTAATCCCAGACACTTCTCTGCTTGAAGATACTTGTAACATCTGCATGAAGGTCTGACCAACCAAAACTAGACTTGCTAGTCATATAACATCTCATAATGGCATTTACTAATTGAAGATATGGCCTCCTTCTTATAAGAAGTAGCAATCACCGCATGTAAAAGAATGTGCGTATATAAGTGTGTGTGTGTTATGCATTTGTATATATGAAAGTATATACATAGACATATACATACATATATATATTACATGAAAAAATGCGAGCAAGAGAAATAATATTCTTAAGATTAAAGACCTGGAAAAGTACAGGACAAGTTATTACATCTGGTAAAGTACAGAACAAGAAAACTTTTACTTAAAATATTGCAGCTAAGGATAAAATTTCAAATAAAATATTTAGATTTAGAAAATATTAGCTTTTATTAAAACTAAAAATTTTATTATAAGTTATTTGTTATTACTTGTTACTTCTGTTAACAATTAAAAAATAACTCAATTAAGAAATTTGAAAATAGGTTATAAAGAATAATAGTAGGACATAATTAGTACAATAAATAGAACAATACAAAAATTAGTTATATATTACAGTGAAACCTGTCCATAACAACAAATTCACAATAAAATTTGTTTGAGTTTTTGCTTAAGTTATTGCCAAGTCTTCACATTTTTAGTCTTGACCCAATGCCTATTTTTTACATAATGAATTTGCCTATCATATATACTATTCTACTTTACATAAAACTTTAGCTATGTTGGTACATCTGGCTCTCATTTTTTAAGTATTCTAGTGTGTCAATATTTTAACAAAATGATGGTACCTTATTTAATTATAATGTTACTTTGTAAATTAAAATCAAATAATTTTAAATATTCAAATTTTATCCTTAGCTGCAATATTTCAAGTAAAAATTTTCTTGTTCTATACTTTACCAGATGTAATAACTTGTCCTGAACTTTTCCAAGTGTAATAATTTGTCCTGTACTTAAGAATATTATTTCTTTTGCTCACATTTTTCCATGTAATCCTTGTTTTTTCCGGGCTATGCTATTATGCTAATTAATAATTTATGATTTTACGTTATTGAAAATTGAATAATAAATTTCTAAATAATATTTTGATTTTTTTCATTTCTGTGATTGAATTATTATTGAATTAAAATAAAAGTTTTAATCTAAAAAAATTAAAATAAGATTAGTTAATCTAACTGCAAATTAGCAGTATCACTGATATTTTCCTTACCTCAATGATGCCAGTGACATGTATTAAAAGTCTCTTTATAGAACTATATTCATAAAAAAGTATAGAAATATATTATCACCCTCAAATTTGTGAAACAAACACTCATAACTTTTTTCTTTTAAAATTTCGTTGCATGAGATTGATACCATGAAATTCCTCGACTTAAAGCTCTATCATTTAAGCTTAATTAAAATATAGTTTGTTTTTAAAATAAAAAAGTTAATTATACTTAAATCCAATTTTTTGCCTTATATTTTTTTCATGATATTTTACCTCACAACTTTTTTGATACAATTTTTTGTTGCATGGGATCAAAACTATGAAATTTCTCATGATTTCTTCTATCATTGAAGCTAAGATAAATATATTTTGCTTTTAAGATAAATAAAAAAAGTTATTTAGATCTAATGCTACAAATTTTGATGTAAATGTTTTTCTACTGGATCAAATCTCAATGTTTTTAATGCCAGAATGTAGCTAGGGACCAGTCCTCTTCAAAAATGTTAACAGTTTGCAATTTGGTTAAGAACTGAATTAATAACAAAGCTCTGAAGATGCTGCATGTGAGCAAATTGCAGCCTTAAAAATATTATTCAACTACTACCATAGTTGAATGATATATATATGTATATAACCAATTTAGAGACGAACCACCACTCTACAACTCCGTCAACGAAGAACCCGTCCAAAACCATGCTATGAGGCATATACCATATCAATATTTATCTAAGATTTTAATCTAAAATTTTAATAATTTTAATAATATATAATATATCATATAAAGAAACATATAAAAGGTAATATAGTGGTAAAATTCCTGTGGGTTCAAGGTATTTTATTTAGAAATATGTATCAAAAAAAGTAATTCTGAAGTTGATTGGTAAATTTTCTAAAATCTGTTAGTACAAATCTAAAATTGATTGATACAAATATAATATTGGTCGATACAAATCTAATATTGGTCAGTGCAAATCTAAAGTTGGCCGGGAAATCCCCTCCTCTCTCTCTCTCTCTAACCTCGTGGGCATCGGTACCATTTTCCTCTTTCTCCGTTCTTCCATTCTCCGAACTTTCCATCTTTCCGACGAAGGGCTACGCCCGAAACGTCATACACTCTCTCTTTCCTTTCCTGAGCGTCCAATAACACTATCCATATCACGTCCTCACTTTGTTGTTGTTTTGTTATTGTTTTTTTGAACTTATATATATATATATATATACATATATTATAAATGGAGATGTGTGTATTCCTACGTTAATTAACCTAGACAATAACGTGTGTATTCCTACGTTAATTAACCTAGACAATAACACAGTTTAGATTTCTTCTCCCCACCCCTCTATCATGCTTATCTTATATATTTTTGTATTTTATTCCATTTGTCACATTTTTATTTCCCGAGTTTTCCTATTTTCATTAGCATACAACATTTTAAAGGGACATAACTTGTATTTGTTTTACGTCCCATGTAACAGTTTGTCTACAGAAATCTTAATGTTCGTGTCCAAATGTTTGCGTTGTGTAAACTTATAAGATCACACACACACACACGTACATCTATCACTCTGTCTACAAGTTTTTATTGATCTTTTACATTCATGTACAATAGTTGTGTAACGTCATAAAATTCGGTTTCAAAATTTGGCACAGGCCAACAAGTTCGGTGAAGGAGGTAAGTCGATTACATCGACCCCAGTGCTCAACTGATACTTATTTTATCGATCCTGAAAGTACAAAAGGCAAAGTCGACTTCGGTGGTGTTTGAACTCAGAACGTAAGGACGAACGAAATTCCTTTAAGCATTTTGCCCGGCGTGTTAACGATTCTGCCAGCTCGGGCAAAACGTCATGAAATTTACAAGCTCTAACGCCTCGTTATCTTCATCTCTCTTTGTTGCTAAGCATACACTTTCACATTAATTTACTCGTATTATTTATTCATATTCATTTGACTCCAGAAATTCAATTTAGACTCACACAAACACATGTATGACTGATTAAACCATAACAATGATAATAATTCTTTCTACTATAGGCACAAGGCCTGAAATTTTGGGGAGAGGTACTAGTCGATTACATCGATCCCAGTGTTCAGCTAGTACTTATTTTATCGGTCCCAAATGGATGAAAGGCAAAATCAACCTTGGTGGATTTAAACGCAGAACATAAAGATGGATGAAATGTTGCTAATGATTCTGCCAGCTTGCTGCCTAATAATAATAATAATAATAATTACTAGCTGGACCCGTGAAAAATTCACGGAAAACAAAAAATGTAAGCATCTGTAAACAGTGTACTAGTGTCATGAGAAATGTTTGTTTATTATGACCGTTTGTCTTTGTGTTCTGAGTTCAAATTCTGCCGAGATCGACTTTGCCTTTCGTCCTTTCGGGGTCGATCTAATCAACTGGCCCCCTCCCCACAAAAGATTCAGGCCTAGAAAAGTGTATTGTGACAGTTACAGAATATATAATCCTACCAAAATATCTGTTACACAAACGTAAACAGAATTACTATTTAATCTTAAAATACATCGTACATATTCAAAGAACCTTAATGTACAAATTTAAATGCAAAAGAACGAAATAATAAATGGAGTTATGAATGAAAGTTTGGTAATTGCATTTATTTCCCCACGCGACACTTATTATTGCAAACATGTTTTAACTAACCTAAACTATGCACATACACAAATACATTTATATTTATATATGTCTCGAGTTGTAGCTATAATTCAAAGTGGCCAGCCTTGTCATATTCTGTGTGAGGCTGAATCTCCCTGAGAACTACGTTAATGTTATGCATGTCTGTGGAGTACTCAGCCATTTGTGAGTTAATTTTATCTTTGTGTGGTAATGAAAAGTGAAATTGACATCCAATATTTGCTGTGTGTATGTATCTATTTATGAACTTTTCTTTGTATTTATGTATCTACTGTCTCTCTCTCACTTTTCACACTTCCTTTGTGTCCCTCTTCTCTCCCGTTCTCGATTTAACAATGTGTATATGTAACTATGTATCTACTTCTCTTGCGATGTGATAAACATTTAAAAACACAAAACGAACACCGTCACCACTCAATGTCTCTTTCTCTCTCACTTTTTCTCTCTCTCTCTCACACTCTCTTTCTTTCTCTCATACGTCCTCTCTGAACCATTTCTTTCACTCTTTTTCATTCTCTCTTTTTCTCACTCACTCTCACTTTCTCTCATTCTCTCTCTTACTTCCTCTCTGTTCTCTTTGCCACTTCTTTGAAGTGTGACGCACACAACAGATATGTACAAAAACGACAAGTTAGCATATTAATATTATTGATTATTATTATTATTATTATGGTTTCAAATTTTGGCACAGGGCCAACAGTTTTTGAAGGGAGGGTGGAAGTCAATTACAACGACTCTGAAAGGATGAAAGACAAAGTTGACCTCAGCAGAATTTGAACTCAGAATGTAAAGACAGACGAAATGCTGCTAAGCAGTTTGTCTGACGTGCTAACAATTCTACCAGCTCTTACTGCCTTATAATAAATATACTATTCCATGACAGCTATATTCATCATCTTAAATCATCCTGTTCTGGCAGCTGTATGACGACAACCGATCCTGTGCTGCTCACCCACGGGACACTTGTTGGGTGGGAGTCCATCACCCAGAGTTCCATCTTCATTTATACCATTGTACAGGGTGTGCCAAAAGTCACACATCAAAACATTTAAAATTTTATTTGTATTACATTATTATTATTATTATTCATTTTCTTCACCATATACAAGTACGTGTGTATTCATCATTATTTAGTTTATTTTATTCAATTTTAGAAAAATTTAAGCATGTCTTTGACAATTCCAGAGTGACTTGAACTTATTTTACGCACAACTTTTCACCCACCCTGTAGTCTTTTAGCCATTACTTTTATACTGAGGAAAGTGATGATAAGGTGTTACAAACACCAATATTTTTATCAAGATACCGTCTCTTGAGGGGTTTGCCTCACAAGACTCAAAGGGGCTTCTGTGTCCTTCAAAATTTAAGGGAGCTATCCTGTGTTGGACAGCAACCCAGTACTCTGAGCTGCACAGCTTGCAAAAAGGGAGTTGTTTCAGTCATTTGACTGCGGCCATGCTGGAGCACCGCCTTTTAGTGGAGCAAATCGACCCTAGGACTTATTCTTTGTAAGCCTAGTACTTATTCTATCCGTCTGTTTTGCTGAACCGCTAAGTCACGGGGACGTAAACACACCAGCATCGGTTGTCAAGCGATGTTGGGTGGGGGGACAGATACACGAACATATACACATACATATATATATATATACATACATACATATATATATATATATATATATATATATATATATATATATATATATATACGAGAGGCTTCTTTCAGTTTTCCTCTACCAAATCCACTCACAAGGCTTTGGTCGGCTCAAGGCTATAATAGAAGACACTTGCCCATGGTGCCACGCAGTGGGACTGAACCCGGAACCATGTGGTTGGTAAACAAGCTACTTACCACACAGCCACTCCTGTGCTTTTTTTTTTATAATAATAAGACTTTTTTTTAATAATAATAAGACTTATTATTATTGTTATCATTAAAAATCATTGTTGTCATACTTATTTGGTAGTATTGTTGCTGTAGTGATGGTGGTAGTTCTGTTGTCATCTGTGTTGTTACTTTTGGAGTTATTGCTGTTGGTGGTTTGAGAAATTTGTTGGAGAAATTGGGATTGGCATGTGGGTAGAACATGCTCAGAAAACTGCTTTATTGAGGATAGTGAGGATTTTGAGGCTAGTACTTGAATGTTAAGTATTGTGGAAGCAGACCCTGTGACACCCTTGACCACAGCTAGTTGTTTGCTGAGAGAATTAGCCAGAGCAAGTGAAATTGAGAGCTCTGAGAATTAAAATGTACAATAATAATAATCATCATCATCATCGTTTAACGTCCGCTTTCCATGCTAGCATGGGTTGGACGACTTGACTGAGGACTGGTGAAACCAGATGGCTACACCAGGCTCCAATCTGATTTGGCAGAGTTTCTACAGCTGGATGCCCTTCCTAACGCCAACCACTCTGAGAGTGTAGTGGGTGCTTTTACGTGCCACCGGCACGAAGGCCAGTCAGGCGGTACTGGCGTATTTTATGTGCCACCCACACAAGAGCCAGTCCAGGGGCACTGGCAACGATCTCGCTCGAAAGTCCTTACACATGCCGCGGGCACAAGTGCCAGAAAGGCAACACTGGGCACAGGTGCCATCACGATTTTGCTTTCGCTTGCCCCAACAGGTCTTCGCAAGCTGAGTTTCGTGTCCAATGAAGGAGACGACGTTGGCATGGGTGCCAGTCATCGAATTTAACTCGATTTCGATTTCACTTGCCTCAACAGGTCTTCGCAAGTGGAGTTTAGTGTCCAATGAGGGAAGGTACGCATAAGTGGACTGGCTGAATAATAATAATAATAAGGAAAGGAAAAAAAAAATAGATATATACAATCCTCTTAAGTACAAAATAATCCACCTATGGAAAATGAAGGTGAAGATTGCCAATTATTGTTGGTTCCTTGGAGACAGTATAAGAGGGCATCAAGAGGAATATAAAGGGAATCGGAATAGGGTGCCTAGTAGAGCTGTTACAAAAGGTTTGCCTCCTTGGCACGCCCAGAATATTAGATAGTAGAAAAGAAGACAGAACATAGAATGAGAAGAAATACTGCTAAGCATTTTGTCTGGTGCATTTATGATTCTGCCAGATTGCCACCTTAATAATTCTTTTAACTATAGGTACAAAACCTGCAGTTTTAGTGGGATGGGGCTAGTCAATTACATTGACCCAAATGTTCAACAAGTACTTATTTCATTGATTTTGAAAGAATGAAAGGCAAAGTTGATCTCAGTGGAATTTGAAATCAGAGCACAAAGGCAAATGAAATACCACCAACAGTGTGCTAACAATTCTATCAGCTTGCCACCTTTATATGATGATGATAATCAAAGTCAACTTCAGTGGTATTTGAATTCAGAATGTAGCAATGGGCAAAATACTGCTAAGCATTTTGTCCAGCATGCTAATGATTCTACCAGCTCACTGCCTTAATGATAATAATAATAATAATCCTTTCTACTATAGGCACAAGGCCTGAAATTTAGGGGAGGAGGTAGTCGATTACATGAACCCTAGTGTTTCACTGGTACTTAATTTATTGACCCCAAAAGGATGAAAGGCAAAGTCGACCTTGGCAGAATTTGAACTCAGAATGTAGTGGCAGATGAAATACCACTAACCATTTGGCCCAGCATGCTAATGATTCTGCCAGCTCGTTGCCTTAATAATAATAATAATAATAAAAGGTCACAGAAAATGAGAAAGCAACGATACTCTGGGATATGCCAATACACAGAGAGAGACGGAGAAATTAAGGCCAATAAGCTGGATATAGTTGTCAGAGATCGTCAAGAAGAAAAATATTTTGTAATTGATGTATCAATACCAACAGATGACAATGTTTCTCTAAAAGAAACGGAGAAACTTTTAAAATACAAAGACCGGAAATAGAGGTAACATGAATGTGGAGTCTAAAAACAGAAACAATTCCTATCATAGTAGGCATATTAGGTATGATAAAAAGAATATTCAGACATATACATAACATAAACACCAGGACTAACAAGTATATATAACATACAAAGAATAGCACTACTAGGCACTACATAAAACACTTTCAATACAGTAAAAATGAGAACATCACAAGAAACCACTGCACATACCCAAGGCACACAGAGTTGCACTCCATAGTGCAATGAAAGCACATGATAAAAATAAGACTATTGAATAATAATAATAGGGTTGTTTTTACGTGATCAGAATGAAATCAATAGTAAATTAAATTAAACCATCACAACAGATACTTTGCTTGTTTATGGTGATATAAATATCCCACTATATCACTGAATTAGCAATAACAGTAGACTACTAGAATGTCTTGAAGTATTTAATTCTGTCTCTGCATTCTGATGTAACACACTGCTTCACTATACTTAATTACATTTTTCCATCCTTTTTAACTGTTGAGAAAAGGGTACCAATAACACAAACTTGTTCTGGTTAGTTCAAATTTATGAAATATTGTGTTGTTTGTGCCTTGTTAAAAAGATATATTTTTATATAATGTTTTGAACAAATCTATTGTATTATTGTGGAAACAGGCTGTCTTTGTGAGAGTAGAAATACAATAGGCATTGATATTACTATCCTCTTAGTATTTTACACTGTTGCTATGTATTTCTTATTGTTTAGCAGCAGCAAAGACTCATCATTACCAGAGTTCAGTAAGAAATTACACCAGTAATTATAAAATTTGTTAGTATTCCTCTATTTATATAGAATTCTAATCATTTCTAAAATTCTGCATGTCTCTGAAATAATCTGATAAAACAAAATACTTAATCATTTGTTATAAGGTTTCTGTATTAACAGTACTTTCAGTTAATCGACTGTTTGTGTTATAGATAATATACATGTACATGCACACACGCATGCACACACATATTGTGTGTGTGTGTGTGTGTAAGCATAGCCATCTGGTTAAGAAGTTCACTTTGAATCTATGTGATTCCAAGATCCAATCTGACTCTACAGCACCTTGGATAAATGTTTTCTATTGAAGCCTCAGATTGAATCTGTTACCTTGTAAAATTTGGTATACATAAATGTGCTGACATCATTATGTGTACATGTGTGAGTTATGCACAGGCATGACAGAAGTAAATAGACGCCCTTATAATCATTAAAATTTATTTATATCTGAAATTATATGTTCTAATTATTTATTAATTGTTATAATGTGAATATCTAATATTTAGTAGACATGCCCTTTGCATTTTTCAATGCAAGGGCCCTATTAGGCATGCTACTGATCAGATGACGAGTATTCTCTTGCGGAATTTCTTGCCAAGTTTCATGCAGTAATCTCAAAAGATCTGGTTTTCTTGGATGCTTTCTTGTTCTTTTTATGAAGTGTCCTGTTCATTATGCCCCAGAGTTATTCAATAGGGTTCATATCTAGTGACTGGCTTGCCCATGGAAGCTTTTTAATGCCATTCTCTTCCAATCAATCTTGGGTCTTTCTAGCCATGTGACAAGGAACCCAATCTTTCTTAAATAAAGAGTTTTCTTTAATCATTTCACTACTGGAGAAGATTGGAAGAAGTTCTTTCTGCAGTATGGACACATATTTATATGAGTTTATGTCTCCATCACACTTCATCAATTCTGATCGACCATTGCTCTAAATTGCTCCCCATACCATCACAAAATAGCCACAGTGTTTCATTATTGGCTACAATCTTTTCACATCAAATTCTTGATCACAGAGTCTCCAGGCCCACACTTGACTACTGTCAGAAAATAAGGCAAATCCAGACCCATCAGAGAATATGAGTGTCCCAAAATGCTAGTGGCCTCTCCACCATTTCACTGGCCCAATCTTTTCTCCGCTTGATATTGGTTGGTTGAAGAGTGGCTTCCTTCTTGCTGCTCTGCCATAGTAGCCAAACTGTTCTGGGACTGACATCAACTTGTCTTAACAAAGCAAAGGGTCCTGTCAGAGGGCTTGGTTGACCTGGGTGAGGTGATCTGGACTCCTTCCCCTCTCTGGTGAATTGCACAATCAGTCTATTAACTGAAAGCAGGATCCCATGGTTTTCTGTGATTTTACGCTGTCCACCTTCAGATTGATCCACAATATGGTCTCTTTGAAACTTGGACAGTTTCAAGGCTTCTATTGTACGTGGCATGATTAAACAGTCACACATAGAACCTGAAACATAAAAATGTCAGTTAGTAAAGAATATAAACCTTTTCGAGTTAAACATAAAACAATGTTTTATGGAGTGTCTATTTATCGCCTTGGACTGACCAAAGCCTTGCGAGTAGATTTGGTAAATGGAAACTGAAAGAAGCCTGTTGTATATATGTATGTGTGTGTCTTTGTGTCAGTGTCCCCCCCCCCCAGTAATTGACAACCACTACTGGTGTGTTTATGTTCCCGTAACTTAGCAGTTCAGCAAAAGGGACGAATAGAATAAGTACCACACTTCAAAAAATAAGTACTGGGGTCAATACATTTGACAAAAAAATTCTTCAAAGTGGTGCCCCAGCATGGCTACAATTTAATGACTGAAATATTAAAAAAAAAAGAAATATATATGCATATGTGCATATTTTATATTTTGTAAACCTTACAAAGTTACTCAAGGGCTGATACATACATACATACATGCATACATATGTACATACATACATACATGATATATATATTACAACAAAAATTTAAATTTTGGACATAGGGGTTCCAAAGGTTTCATATCCACAAGGCTTTTGGCCTTGTGGACAACCTGTCAGATTTTATACAGACAAAAAATTAAAATTTTCTGTGTGTGTATATATCTATATACATACATATGTGTGTGAGTGTGTGTGTATATATATATATCATCATCATCGTTTAACGTCCGCTTTCCATGCTAGCATGGGTTGGACGACTTGACTGAGGACTGGTGAAACCGGATGGCAACACCAGGCTCCAATCTAAATTTGGCAGAGTTTCTACAGCTGGATGCCCTTCCTAACGCCAACCACTCAGAGAGTGTAGTAGGTGCTTTTACGTGTCACCTGCACGAAGGCCAGTCAGGCAATACTGGCTACGGCCATGCTCGAAATGGTGTCTTTTATGTGCCACCTGCACAAGCCAGTCCAGGGGCACTGGCAACGATCTCGCTCGAAAATCCTACGGAGGCCAGTCAGGTGGTACTGGCAACGGCCACGCTCAAAATGGTGCATCTTATGTGCCACCTGCACAAGAGCCAGTCCAGGGGCACTGTCAACGATCTTACTCGGCTTGCCGGGTCTTCTCACGCACAGCACATTTCCAAAGGTCTCGGTCAGTAGTCACCACCTCGGAGAGGCCCAATGTACGAAGGTCTTGCCTCACCACCTCAGCCCAGGTCTTCCTGGGCCTACCTCTTCCACGGGTTCCCTCAACTGTTAGGGTGTGGCACTTTTTCACGCAGCTATCCTCATCCATTCTCACCACATGTCCATACCAGCGCAATCATCTCTCTTGCACACCACAACTGATGCTTCTAATGTTCAGCTTTTCTCTCAAGATACTTACACTCTGACGGGTATTCACATTGACATTACACATCCAACGGAGCATACTGGCTTCATTCCTTGCGAGCTTACGTATGTCCTCAGCAGTTACAGCCCATGTTTCACTGCCATGTAGCATGGCTGTTCATACACATGCGTCATACAGTCTGCCTTTTACTCTGAGTGAGAGTCCCTTTGTCGCCAGCAGGGGTAAGAGCTCTCTAAACTTTGCCCAGGCTATTCTTCTAGCAGCTACACTTTCAGCGCACCCACCCCCACTACTAACTTGGTCGCCCAGATAGCGGAAGCTATCGACTACCTCTAGTTTTTCACCCTGGAATGAGATAGAAGTTGTTTCCTGTTTGTTTACAGTCTTTATTGCACCTGAACATCTGCCACAAACAAAAATTAACTTCCTAGTTAACCTGCCTTTGATGTTGTTGCACCTCTTATGTGTCCATAGCTTGCACCGGGTACATCTTAAAGAGTTACTACCTACTCCTTTTCTACATACCTGAAGGGGTTTGTGTTTTATCTACCTTCCTACTTATTAGGATTTTGAACATAATTAAGGGATCAGCAAACATTTGCTTCACCACATACCGAAGTTCAGAAATAGCAGTTTTCATTGTTTTTTCTTCCTGTTTTGCCTTTGTGAGTTACAAGTAATGCTATCTGTTGAAGTCTCAGCTTTTTTAGCTGCTATTTCTGAACTTCGGTATGTGGTGAAGCAAATGTTTGCTGATCCCTTAATTATGTTTATAAATGTATAAGAACTTTTAAATAAGTTCTCCACCGATAATGGTGTTTACATACCGAAGGGCTTGGTAAAAATTATTAATTGTTGATTTATTAATAAATTGATAAACCTTTACCCTTTTAATTGTAATATATATATATATATACACACACGCACATACATATATACATACATACATATCTTTCAATCCTTTACTTGTTTCAGTCATTACACTGTGGCCATGCCGGGGCACTGCCTTGACGAAGTTGAGTCAAATAAATTGACTCCAGGATGTTTTTCATTTTTTTAAAAAAACCTGGTACTTATTCGATCAATCTGTTTTGTGAACCGCTAAGTTACAGAAACATAAACACACCAACACTGGTTGTCAAGCACTGGTAGAGGACAAACAGGACACAAACACACACACACACATGCATATAGTATGGGCTTCTTTCAGTTTCCGTCAACCAAATTCACTCACAAGGTTTTGGTCGGCTTGAGGCTATAGTAACAGACACTTATCCAAGGTGTCATGCAATACATACAGGTATACACACACACACACACATTCTTGTATTCTTTTACTTGTTTCATTCATTTGTTTGTGGCCATGCTGGAGCATTGTTTTAAAGGGTTTTAGTCGAAGAAATTGACCTCCCAGCCTAGTACTTATACTCTTGGTCTCTTTTGCTGAACTGCTAAGTTACAGGGATGCAAATGCAGCAACACTGGTTGTCAAGGGGTGGTGGTGGTGAGGGGGAGAGTGGGTGGCACACAGAAACAAAAATACACACACACATACACATATATGATGGATTTTCAGTTTCTGTCTACCAAATCCACTCACAAGGCTTTGGTTGGCCTTTGGCTATTGTAGAACACATTTGCCCAAGGTGCTATGCAGGGGGACTGAACCCTGAACCATGTGGTTGGGAAGCAAGCTTCTTACCACACAGCCTATATACATGTATGCATATTTATACATATATACATATTTCTACACACATACACATACAAGAAAAAAATCATTTGACAGTTTAGTTGACATGCTTTCTATATAAATTTTTCAAGGAATCTGTAATTAATCTTTGCGTTGTACTTTGATTCTGTACTTGAATGTGTTAGCCATAATGTGGCAATCATTGTGCGCCCTTCTAATGATATGTGAATATATTTGCTCAGTTCTATTTATAACTTAAGCTAATGTTTCAAGTAGAATCCTCTGAAAGTACTACAATAATCTATTGGTAGTGGAATGAAGTTTTATGAAGAAATGATATAAAAAAAAGTGTAACTAGCATTCATGCTTGATTGCGCATATTCTTTCTTGTTGTATATCTGACTGTTTTACCTTCTCATTCCTTACTGAAAATAATCTCTCTTAACACAGTTATTTATTACTGCATAAGTCACCTTTAAGTGAAATCAAAGTCTTTATTTGTATTCTATTTGTATATCCATAATAATAAATGAATGTGTGTGTGTGTGTGTGTGTGTGTATATATATATATATATATATATATATATATATATATATAGAGAGAGAGAGAGAGAGAGAGAGAGAGATGGAGATAAACACAATTAAACTTGACACATACACACACACACGTGTATATATACATATATAGATAGATAGATATAGCTACATGTATTCACAAAGATAAACACATATATACATATATGTATATATATATATATATATATATACAAATATATTTATGTAAAACATAAAAAATAAAGAATATTAAGGAGAGAATACATAGTTTCTTAACTCGACAGCTGTTTCAGGAAGCTTATAGTAATATCTCTGTGTGACATTTACTGGTTGCATACTCACGACTTTTTGCGCATTCCATCCTCAAATTATGAACTATCTGTGTGTGTGTGTGTGTGTGTAGCTTAATTTTGTTTATCTCAATCACTATCTCTATCAACTTGCCTTGATTTCTCTTATAGCCACTCTGCACGCCATGAACCTAGTCTTTGATGAAGATTTCAGAGTTTAAGTTCAATTCATTTGAATACTACTACGTGTTTTCTATACTGAGTATATCTTAGCTCTCACCTATTTTCTGTGTGCGCGTGTTTGTGCGTGCGAGCATGCATACATGGTACTCCACATAGTATTTAACTACTTCAAATTTTCAAAATTCTGTAAAATTTCGCGAGTGCGTGTGTGTTGCTGTATGCACACATATAAGCATACGATTTATATACACGCGTATTTTCTGTTCAATCGGTTATTTATTTCGCACTTTTCGTGGGGAGATATATTTATTTTTGTCTGAGAAACCCTAACCCTTATAACTGGGATTGGGATTGAAAACTGATGCGGTGTTGATGTTTCTGCTGTTATCATATGCTGCATAACAACTTCATTTAACCTCGAGCATTTCTCCGTTAATGACATGCCGCAAATATTTCTCTCGTGTTTTCTCTGGCGCTACACTATTCCCGTCTACTGATATTTTAATATTTCCTGGCTCCAAGTTTTTCAGCAAGTCTTTCATTTCAGTATCTGATCATTCCCTACTCTCCTAAACCCAACATGAGCCTCTTAATTCATGTCTATTCATTTATTAAAAGAATATTTCTTTGCATGCAGCCACAATAGCGTTCGGAAAACATAATTATTAATTCCTTCTATTTTAATGTTATGTTATCAACTTTTGTATTTATCAAGAACAGGAATGTGATAAATAATCAGCGTTCATAGTGCTTAGTGCCATACGCATAATCGCATTTTCTTTTTAAACTGCATTGTTTATAGTTGGTTATTATATGCATACTTTTCATCTAATATTTAAGGTGCACGCATTTCAAGTCTATACATTGATAGCACAGCTATGCGCGCTTGCGTAAACATATATATATATGTATGTATGTATGTGAGAGAGAGAGAGAAATTGTGTATTGATGTATGTATCTCTCTCTCTCTCTCTCTCTCTCTCTCTATATATATATATATATATATATATATATATATATATATATATATATATATATACCATACCATACACACTATATACACATATACTGTATATGTATATAATATAATATATATATTACAAAACACACGCGCACACACACTCGAGAGTTATTTATAAAAGCAAAAATAGATTAGAGAAAAAGCTACTTAAAAATAAGAGCCTTCGCTCTTTTGGAGCGCGACTTTTATCTTCGAATTGTGTGAGCGGGGCGCTTAATGAGTAAATATTTGAGCGCTAAAATATGCTTGAAATATTTCGTGTACGGCCCTGAAACAATTTTGTGCGTAATTCAATAAGAATTTGATATCTTCACAAACTACCTGTTTGTTTGCCTTTCTTATGATTTATGTATATTTTAATAAAATCCAACCCTGTGCATATATAATTATTTATTCTTGGTATTGTTCTTTAAATAACTGAAATTTTAATGTACCAAATGACCTTGTGTGGATTACACAATTTTATTTAAACTCCACTATCTTCCTGACCTCATGCTAGCTTTCTATTGATGTTAGTAGTTGTAATATTTTTATGTTGTCAAATTATTTGTATTTGCTTTCATTATGGATTTCTTCAGATTTTTTTCCAACGTCAAATAAATTGTAGTTACCTTTGTATATTTGTCTGTACTTGTTAATATTACTCTATTCTTTTTTATTGGGTATATATATAATTTTATTATATTGTAATTTTACTGACTGGCATGTTATATTGAAGATGAGGAAATACAAATACAGTGGGGGAAAAAAATAAACTTCCTGCCTTGCTTATAATATTCATTGCATTGTGAGAACTCGCACACAAACAAAAGTCGGTCAACGCAATTTGATTGGTTGTCACTAGTCTTCTTCCAATGACAATATGCTAATAAATCGGTCAATGCTTATTGATTGGATAATCAGATTCTCTGTTCCACTGATGTCATACGGTTCGATGCCTTCGATTGGTGAATCGAAGGTCCCTGCTAATAAGCTTATGTTAATGAACCTTCCATAATTATAATGAGACAGAGGAAAGCAGAAAACTTGACCTGGTTGGCTTTCGGCCAACTGCAGCAGCAAGAAGCCCTCTTCAGTACAGCGACGTGTGTAAATGCACAAATGTACAGCCACAGTATGGAAATGTGGAGATGATGAAGCTTAGAAACATAAAACCGCTGCTATTACAGCAGTGGTCAACTCAAAGGACGCGGTCCTGTCCTTTTCGGATGGTGCTAACTGGTCCCACGTACTTTGACTAAAGTCCCTTTCTTTTCCTGATTGTACCCGTTCTTCGCGCGTGTATATATATATATATATATATATATATATATAATTGTTTCTCGCTACCATGGTGGACCAAACCGACAGATACATGTGCCAAACGCGTCTGCAACTTTTTCTTACCAAAATCCTCGGGTACCAACATTTCGCCTTAGGCCATCCTTTCATGTCAGCGGAACGAGTTTCTTTGGTCCTGTGCGTCTTCGTAGCCACAGCTGCAGAAATGAAGTGTGTTTCTGATATATCTGCATTAAACCGCGGAGTGACCATGTCTCAATGCCAACATTCATACCCTAACTTCGAGAAAGGAAGAATGTTTTCAAAAAGGTAAGTGTTCTTATTGCTTTTATTGTTGAATTTCATTTTTGTTCGTTCGCTTGTTTTCTTAATAATAATAATACTAATTAATATCCTACAATGGGCACAAGGTCTGAAATTTTGTGGGAAGGGGGTTAGGCGATTACATCGATCCCAGTGCTCAACTGGTACTTATTTTATCAACCCGAAAAGATGAACGCATTGTCAACTTCGGCGGAATTTGGAGTCAGAAAATAAAGACGGACGAAATGCCGCTAAGCATTTCGTTCAACGCGCCAAATATTCTGCCTGGTCGCCGCCTTAATAACAAAAACAATAATTCTAATTTTGGTACAAGGCCAACAATTTTTAGGGCATGGAGCAAGCTCGTTGCATCGATACTAATTTTATCGATCCCGAAAGACTGAACGACAAAACTGACTCCCACGGAGTAGTTTATTGTTTACTCTGGTTTCCTTGTTTATTCCTCTTAACTGTTGTCTCCCTAATTTGGTTTTTTTATATCCGTAACCTGTCTTACGTAGCGAGCATATGTAGTATATAATGTGTATGATTGACAAAAACAAAACTTTTTAAAAACCATCTCTTACTCCTGAAAAGAAAATACTCGGAAAGTATTATCAGAATAGCGATATAAAGCTCATTTCACTTTCTAATAACATTTGCTGCTACTTCACGCAGCGCTAAATGTCGTTTACTCATGTTTTATGTTTGGTTCAAAGTAGTAATTTCACGGCGAATCACGTCCGTCACCCAGTTCTGATTTCACCCTTGTTAGTACACTTCAAAGAGGTGTTGTTGCACTTACAACTCGGCTACCCTTTCTGTAATTATTGGAAATTTCACGGACGTCGTGGTAGGTTTTAAGTGAAACTGCATCGTCGATCCGATTTCGATTTACCAATGGAACCGTTTGATTCGCGCTAAACAATTAACAGAGAGATGATTGATACATTTGCCATTCCGTTTCTGCACGCACCTGAAGGTTCCTGTTCACGTAAAATGAGTATTGCGAGTGTAGAGTATAGAGGTTAGTAGCTTTAGATAGTTTACAGTACCCATTGTGATATGTTGTGAGTTTAATTTTAACTAAGTTGAAGTCGATAGCGTAAGGTTTCGTTAATATTACGCAGTCGTTGTTATGCAATTGCAATTATAGATTAACTGAGATTCTGATTAGGAGCTCCATACTTTATAGGAAAGAAAAAATACGGGAATGGGGGTATAAATGTAAAAAAAAATTGAAATAAAAAATAATAATAATTTAGGATTGTAATTGAAATTGGAATACTGAAAATACCGAAAAAATTAAGAAATATACTATTTTCCTTTCCTGTTAGGTATGGCGCTCCTAATCGGAAACTGTTAATAAATTGTCGATTTAAATTTAGAGACTCGATTTCTTTTCTCAAAAATTATGAACAGTTCTACGTTTACTTTTCCTACAATTCTAAGGACTTTCTTTTAAGAAGTTATTTGATTGTCTTAGATAAATTCACGATCGCAATAGCGGCTCCTCTTCATTAATATGAAATCATCTTCACTGATGTAATTGTTTGTTTTATGATTTCTGTTGTGGTGGCCAGTGGGGGTGTATTATAATAGAGCGTCGACCCAGATGCTTTACTGAATCTAATTCTTAGTTTAAACTGAGTGACGACTTTGTCTTTCAACATTCTAGAATTGATAAAACAAGCACCTGTATTTATTAAAGTCAACTAAGCCAACTCTAACTTTAAAAGTTAATGGTTTATATTTAATCAAGCAGAATTATGTTTCGTTCAAGTAAATTTTCTGTCTTCTGCTATTACCAACTTCATTCCCTTGGTAACATTTTAACCTTCTTGAAATGTGTTCATTCCATTACTTCAGTTTTATTACTATTGGTATTATGTTGTTAGAAAGTATATCTTAGGTTGCTAATTCCCCTGAGATGCATGATCATCGAAACTACATTTTTTATGTAAAAAAACTTATTTTATTATTTACTTACTATTGAAATTCGCTTTTGTCTGAAAATTACGAACAATTCTGCCTTAAAAAAAATTTTTTATTAGCAAGCTCACTTCTCCAAGACTACAATATGGCTACTGTTTATAAGAATCTGTGAAAATATATATTTACTGATGTTTTAATAAAGCATAAAAAAAAACACGTCTTGTTGCGAGCTCTTAACGTTTTTTTACCTTGCACCTTATCATAATCGTGGATTTGTCTATATAAAGCGACATTGCACGTTTGCACGTCCACATGCTTACCAACACATCGAGACATACATGCATACACAAATACATACACTGTAAATATATGTATACACGCACACGTTTATAAAGATGGATACAAAGTTATAAATATATCTATAGCGATAGCTATGGGTCACTATTGTTTCTTCATAATTACTTAGCTTGGTACTACTACTATTGCCGCCATCGACACCACTACTATTATCATCTCTGTCACCCCCACTTTTTTTCTCTCCTCTATACTTCATTCACTCCTCTTACTTTTTAATTTATCTCCGCTCGTCTCTCCTCCCTTCTCTATCACACATACACAACACTCTCTTCCCACTGGCGCCCTCACCGTACGCTTGTCCCTATGAGATGATATACTTTATCGATCTGTCAAAACTGGGTTGATTTATGCTGCACCGCCCACATTGCTATCGATGCAATGACTGGATAAGAGTTCGGTTAATTATTCAGAGCCGTTCAGATCGAAACCAGCATTGAAGCCGATTAACGGTGATGTGAAAAGTTGTTGGGGTTAGCAGATACGATTATATTGCTTGGAACATTCAAGCTACAGTTTATAAGTCTTTTCAATCCCATCGATTCGGAATCCTAGCTCATTTTTTTTTCTTTCTCCTTTACTCCATCTTTAATTGGTGCTATTGTATAGCAACAATACTCTCATTGGAGGTGAATTCGCCTTTCATTTATTGATGCTAATGTTCACCTTTCATGCACGATCAAAACAAATGTCAGTTATATACTGGATCGACCCAATTGACAAATCCCTACTCTATAAATTGTGTGAATATGTACCAACGTTAGGAACTATTATCACTATCACTAGTATTGTTGTAATGGTAATAGTGATGATACAAGTGGAAGGGGGCAAGCTACTTGCTTTATGTTTCAATGTTCTAAGTTCTACCACTCAGAGTTGTCTTTGCCTTTCATTATAAAATTTGGGTAAATGAAAGTATCATTTAACTAAGACAGTGAAAAATTATGAATAAAGACAAGGCATATATATTTTATTTTTGTTAATTTCATATCTCCAATTAGCGTGCAAAATAGAAATAACTTCTTACCCCCCCCCCTTAATAAGTCAAAACATTTTCTATTACTCATAATTACTGTGCATGTCCAAGTGTTTGTGCACATATATTTCTGTGTCTGTATGTAACACCCATTTTATATATGGTTGCCTGGGCTAGACGGAATTCATTGTAGATTTTCTATGTCCGGATACCATTTCTGTTACTAACGTTCGCTTATTTCCCAGCAAGGTTTCTCTATAGTCGGGCATGTTTTCATGGAGATTGGAAATGAATAACACTTGTATGATGTTGAAACACACAAATGTCAAACGATTCCAAGACAAGGAGATACACACTCACACACACATGATGAACTTTTTTCATATAGAAACTACTACCTCCAGAGAGTTTCCAGTGCATTCAAGAGAATCTATTTTCTTTTGTGTCCTTAATGTTTGTTGCTCTTGTACATCTTCCGCATACAAACACTATCCATTAGCCCTCATGTGATTCCACTACATCTTTTGTGTGTTCATAGCTTGCACTGAGTACATCACCTTTTCTACATATTGACCAGGGACATTTACCTGAAGGGAATAGAATCCTGTCTGTTTTCCTACTTACTGGAGCTTTGGTCTTTCTTAAGTTAACTTTTAAGCTAACTTTGGCTTCCACACCTGGAATTTCTTTTCTAATTCTATTATAGAATTTGCTATGAGAATAAGGTCATCAGCGTATATTGTAGTTCCTAAGGGTAGCCAGTCTTAAATTCTTCCATTATGGTCTGGAGGACAATGATTAATAAGAGCAGGTTGAGAACCAAGTCCTAATGAACAG
Source organism: Octopus bimaculoides (assembly GCF_046866305.1). Taxonomy (NCBI): domain Eukaryota; kingdom Metazoa; phylum Mollusca; class Cephalopoda; order Octopoda; family Octopodidae; genus Octopus; species Octopus bimaculoides. The sequence goes on from NC_142942.1 coordinate 34,184,834, forward strand.
AAAAGGAGTAGGTATTTCCATATGCCATATCCAGTATAAGCAATGGACACACGAGATGTAGGGGAATCACTGGCAGACTATCAGAGAATGTAAGCTGCATATGTGATAAATGCACTGGAGTAGTACATACTATGAACACACTAGAAACAAACTCTCCTAAATCCCTGGTGGGTTCACTAGTAGTAGTTGATTGCTTTTGTTGCCTCGGAAGTGGTTGCTTCAAAAGTATTTTAGCCAGGGTAAGAACAGGTTAGAAAAAGTTTAGGTAACTTCTACTGGTGCTGGCAGCAAAAGATTTTTTCCCCTCAGAGTGTAGTACATATTGTATGATGCTTGTGTTAGTATTACATCTGGACCAGGTGAGTTTTCCCGTATTGAGTCAAATTATCCATCTTTCTTTCTTGATACTGTCCTCTCCACTCATATATTACATTGATCACCATCTTAAGCCTCCAGATTTTCTCCTCTACCATCATATCTCCCCTCTATCACTTCATCTGTTCCTCATCTATTCACATCAGCTCACCAACATGCTTACAACCGACCCAATTGTTAATTCCCTTTCTTTCATGTATCATCTCTCTTTCTTCCTTTGCCACAGTATCATTATTATTACTATTCCAGGTCTTTGTGACCAGTTATTACTGCTCTACTGCTTTTCACCATCCCATCTCTCTTTCTGTGCAGTCAGCCATCTCTCCTCTAATTATCTCAACTCCTGTACCATTATTCACTCTTCAAGTCCCCCACAACCCTTACCCAGTTTCTACAGTTAACATCTACTCTTCTCCATCATCCCTCAACTCTTTCCATAATATTCACCCTCTTACTCATTCTCTCACTCTAACTCACTCTTACAGCCTCTACCCATGGTGACATCTTGCACCACTATTTTTATTCTTTTCCAGTTTCACCCCAGTCACTCCCAACTCCCTTCTATAATGTAAGTAGCCATGTTGCTCCTACAGCCAGAAATCTGTTCTGCTCAAGCCCCTTAACCCATAACATAAAGCTGCTTCCCTCTCAACTGTAGGCCTCTTCAACCAAAGGGTGTCTTAGTCTTGCAGGTTTGTACAACATGCACCCAATACATGTTGCAAAGAGTAAAGTGATTGGCACAAGGAAAGGCATCCAGCCACAGAAACCATGACAAAGTAAACACTGATGCATATTGCTGTCTATGGAATCATCAGATCCACTGTGTGCGCGCATACACATGTATGAACATGTGTACATAGTATAATATAATCTCTCTCTCTCTCTCTCTCTCGCTTTCTCTCTCTCTCTCTCTCTCTCTCTCTCTCTCTCTCTCTCTATCTATATATATATATATATATATATATATATATATATATATATATATATATATATATATATTATTCAAGTAAATGTTATAAACCTCATTAAGGGATAATAAAATCCAATGAAAATACTGGTTAGTTACCAATCCATAGAAAGTTCAACTATAGGGTAACCATATAAACCGTGGTTTATATATTTAAAGAATCAGGAGAAAATGGAGAGATAATTAATAAAATATTATTTATTAATTATTAATAAATAATATTTTATTAATTACCTCTCCATTTTCTTATTCTTTAAATATATGTGTGTGTATGTGTATGACTATGTATGAAGTGGTATCAAAAAGTTCCAGGATTAGTTATGTTTAATAAAAAATAACTTATTTATCTAAGTTTTAACATCATCTCTTTCGAAATAGTCACCTTGTGCAACAATACACTGGTCCCAGCATTCCTGCCACTTTTGGAATCCAGCCTGGAAGTCAAGCAAGTCAAGGACCTGCGATTCGCTTTGGATCTCGACAACAGTGTTAAAACAACAACCTTTGTGCTGCATTTTCATATTGGGGAAGTCTGCAGGTGCTAAATCTGGCAAATAGGGTGGGTGTGGAGGTGATACCCTGTTGATTTTGGCAAGAAACTTGTGAGGAGAGCTTAGTGAAGAATTCAACTCTTCATACTCCACAGATCCAGTCACTTTTGTCGAACGTCCTCCACCAAATGCTTCAAAACATTGCAGTAGAACTCTTGATTGATTGTCTGGCCCTGAGGGACAAATTCTTGATACACAATACCACATTTCCTGGAGTGACACTTGTGGCAGCTCTTCCAGATTGTTCATCGTCTTCCAGGTTGTTCTTCCACTTTTGAAGTGCCAGTGCCACTCAAAACATTGTATACAACCCATTGCCGTAAAGTTGCCGAAACATACTTAATGTCTCTCTAGCAGACTTCGCAAGTTTAATGCAAAATTTCACGTTAGCTCTTTGTTTCTGTCCATGACAAAATTGCACACTACAGCATACACGTGATTACAAAAACACAAATTTCACAACTTGCAAAGTAAACATAGCAATGTCACTTGGCACACTGCCTCATGAAGGTCACTGCTAGCTCTAACTGTACACACAAATGTGTGCTGCTATCTGTTGGCGCACTGCAGAAATAGTTTCAGAACTTTTTGATACCACCTCATGTGTGTATATGCAGGTGTCTCTGTGAGTGTATACACATACACAACTTGGGTAACCATCTATCTCTCTTGTCCCTCTACCATACTATCAACTCATTGCCTTGCACCATCAGTTACCTGTCTATTGCTTTTTCTGTCTACTCTTCTCACTTGACCATCACTCTATCTTCTTTTTCTTGCTTTTTGCATCCTTCCTTCCTTTGTTTCCTATCATTCTATCTCTACCTACATTTCTAACTATCTACTTGCCCTTTGTTTGTTCTTTTTGCCTACCTTTCTATTTCCTCCTCTGTCTACTGTTGTTACTTAATAACTGTCTATCTTTTCCCCTTTTTATTTCCACATTTTCTCTTCATATATGTTAATCTCTAACTTTCTAGCTACTCTTTTATTTATTTCATCTATTCCCTACGCTTTCTTCTCTCTGTATGGGCCTTCCTTCTCTCCCATTCTCTTTCTACCCGCTATTACCTTTTCTTCTTCTCCCTTCCCAACTGCATAGCCATCCTGTTTCTAAAACTACCCATCCTTTTTGGATTGACTGTTCTCTTATTCAGTTGGGTTTTCCCTCTCATGTTTTAGATTTTTAATTTAGATCCAAGCTCATGGCTTGCCTATGTTTATCTTGTTTTTCTACATATCTTCCTGTTCTCATAACTTGTCCTTTTCACCACAGTCTAGAGAAACCTGTCATGTTTACTCATTTATACCCTAGTAGCTGTTTGCTGTTGATGCCACCAAATTGAACAATATTATAGATAAGGCATTGAAATTGTGAGGATTTTGGTTGATAATTGATGAGGGGTGAGCCTGTTCACATCCTTTGTGTGTTTTCCCTGTTTCTTTGTCATCCTCCTGTGTAACATTTTACTTTTGTGTAGGTGTATGTATATATACATATACAGACATACACAGGATGGTGCACATAAAATAGCCTGAGGTCTATAGCATAGCATCACATTAGTTGATTGTAAGATTGAATTGAGTGAACATCTCTAGCCTTTTCTGTTCTGCAAGATGACATACTCAATAGTGGAAAGAGTGGAAATTGTGGGAGTGTGAGAACAGGTTCTGTTAAGTAAGTGCATGAAAGCTTCTGGGTAAAGGCTTACCAGCAAAGAGAAATATACAACACCCCCAAACAAAGAGGCCTTACGGTTTGAATGCCAGAAGTTATTCAAGATATTCACCAAAGGATTACTCGAAGTCTAAAGAAGTCAACACATAAATTGGCACAGGTCATGCCAGCAGGTGTTGAAAAGTCTAAAGTTGTAGCCATATCATTTCACATATGTACAACAATTAGAACCCTACTTTTTTGGTTGAAATAACACCATAACATTTACAAATGAAAAGCTGGGTACTTTTTTGTGTGCAAATTTATTTCTGTATTTGCACTATTCAATAGAATCCAGACTACTTTTTTGTGTGCATGCACGCGCACACACACACACACACACACACACACACACACACACACACACACACACATATTAAAAGAATTAGAAAGAGACAAGATCATTGATTTTTCTTCTTAAAGCTTCATTCAAAACTCAAATCAAGTTACAGTGTTCCAGCACATTGAACTAGAACAAGGGATACTGCTCAGCAGTCAGAAAACAAAAAAAGGACAAATTTTGTCAATGGGTGGAAATACCAGGATGATTGAAGTAGCCCTGGTATGATTTGTAAGTGTTAGATTTTGATAAGAACTATATGAGAAGAAAGTTCACATTGAGAACTTTCAATTGATATATAATTTTCCACAGAAAAAATATATTTTGACATGAAAATGAAGAAGCAAAAAGTGTATTTTTGCACGGTCAGACTGTGCTTCTTTCTGTGGTGAGAAAGTATTGAAGCAAGGAGATGGAAATGGCTGGGTTCAGTTTGTTGCTATGAATCAAACTCAGTTGTCAAGATTGCTTTGCAATGGGTTCTACAAGGTAAAAGAAGACGTGGCCAACCAAATGAAATGTGGCGGAAAACAATAACAAAAGATCTTAAAAGCAGAGGGTTAACAATAGAACATGTTGTCAAGGATGCTTTCAATGTTAGAGGGTGGAATAATCTTGCTGTCATCTCATGTGCCACAAGGCACAATGAGAACTGAATGAATGAATTATTATAAGAGAAGAGGTTTGGCGGAATTGTTAGAGCATCAAACAAAATGCTTTCTTCTGATCCTTTGTTTCAAGTTCAATCCCCACTCAGGTCATCTGCCCCTCTAATGTAGGCATTGAGCTGGCAGAATCCTTACTGCGTTTGACAAAATGCTTCACAGCATTCTTTTCAGTTCAAATGCTGCCGAGGTCGACTTTGCATTTCATCCTTTGGAGTTGGTAAAATAAGTACCAGTTCAGCACTCAGATTGATGTATTTAACTATACACCCTCCCCAAAAATTTTAGGCCTTGTGCCTATAGTAGAAAGAATTATTATAGTTACTATAATAATTAAAATACTATATTTATTTCCAACATTCAGATATATACTTTAAAGAGCTGGCTAAAGTAGTTTGTTTCATCTTTAATTTTTTGCTTGTTTCAGTCATTAGACTGTGGCCATGCTGGGGCATTGCCTTGAAGAATTTTAGTTGAATGAGTCAATCCCAGTACCTCCTTTTTTTTTATTCTATTAGTCTCTTTTTCCAAACCACTAAGTTACAGGGACATAAATACACCAACATTGGTTGTCAAGTGATGATGAAGGACAAACACAAAGATGCACACACACACACACACACATGCACAATGGGCTTCTTGCAATTTCCATCTATCAAATCCACTCAAGCCTTTGGTTGACATGAGACTATAGTGAAAGATGCTTTCCCAAGGTTTCATGTAGTGGGACTGAACCCAGATCCATGTGGCTGAGAAGCAAGCTTCTTACCACACAACCGTGCCTGTTACACAATACATTAAGAGTTTATAACATTGTTTTTGTTAGGTTTAAAAAATTTTTTTTATTGTTGGAGCTTATTTATTTACTCTCTTAAATACATCTTAGAAGACAGGCATACTTATATTCAGATCTTTTGTTGGTAAACTTTGGCAATATATACGAACATTACTATTGCTGCTTTCAACATTTGAAACATGTCTCTGTAAATCTATTCATGTCTTCACAAAATTATGTACCTTTCCACTTGTGCAATGTACAGATGGAAATTGGATATATATATATCCTTTTATTCTTTTACTTGTTTCAGTCATCTGACTGCTGCCATGCTAGAGCACCACCTTGAGGGGATTTAGTTGAACAAAATGATCCCTGGACTTGTTTTTTAGCTCTAGTACTTATTCTATCAGTCCCTTTTGCTGAACCGCTAACTTACAGACATAAACACATCGACACCATTGTCAAGTGGTAATGGTGGGGAGCAAACACATACACAAAGACATACACACATAGATAAATATGTATATATATATATATATATATATATATATATATATATATATATATACGATGGGCTTCTTTCAATTTACGTCTACCAAATCCACTCATGAGGCTTTGGTTGGCCTGAAGCTATAGTAGAAGACACCTGCCCAAAGTGCTATGCTGCTAGCTAAAAATATTTCTAAATCATGCATGTACCTTTATAAATTGTGCAAATGTTTAGATTGACTTTATGAACATTAATAATGGAAAATAAAATCATATATATATATATATATATATATGTGCCAATGTGGCTGTATGGTAAGAAGCATGTTTCCCAACCACATGGTTCTGGGTTCAGTCCCACTGCATGGCACCTTGGGCAAGTGTCTTTTTACTACAACGTCAGGCCGACCAAAACTTTGTGAGTGGATTTGGTAGATGGAAGCTGAAAGAAGCCCGCCGGTGGCATGTAAAAAGCACCATCTGAATGTGGCTGATGCCAGTGCCGCCTGACTGGCTCCCGTGCTGGTGGCACATAAAAAGCACCCACTACTCTCTTGGTGTGGTTGGTGTTAGGAAGGGTGTCTAGCTGTAGAAACATTGTCCCCAGTCAAACCATCCAACCTATGCCGGCATGGAAAAACAGACATTAAACAATGATGATTATCATCATCATGTATGTGTCTTTGTGTCTGTGTTTGTCCCCCCCCCCCCACCATCGCTTGACAGCCGATGTTGATGTATTTATGTCCCCATAACTTAGTGGTTCAACAAAAGAGATCAATAGAATAAGTACCAAGCTTACAAAGAATAAGTCTTGGATTTGATTTGTTTGACGAAAAGGTGGTGCTCCAGCATGGCTGCAGTCAAATGACTGAAACAAATAAAAGAATATATATATAAGTATAATTGAATTTAAATATCAATTAACCATTATGGTCTTGTTAGTATGCTGGCCACTGAGAAATAAATAATGACTTTATCCTAATTATGTATAAATAAATACACACACACACACACACACACACACACATACACACAAATAACCATGTATCATATATATACATATAGTCAATTTTAGAAGTTTGTGTTCCATTGTATCAACTTGCAGTTAAAATTCCTGTTTTTAATCCAAACTTGTTAGTTATTATGGTGACAATAATACCTACCTACCTACTTATCTTTCTTCCACATACACATTCTCTCTCTCTCTCTTTCTTTCTATCTCAACACCAACCTTTTCTCCACATATGTCCATTTATCATTGTGTTGAAATGCCAGCTGAATCAACCTTGCCTTTTATCCTCCTATAACCAATAAAATAAATATTAGTCTTGTACTACTGTGAATTCTATTGACTACCATTTCTATAATGTTAAAATTCTTTGACACTCAAGAAATTATCCCAAACTTTTAAGATTAAGAATTAATTTTCAAATTAACATCTTCAGAGTGGCATAAATTCAGTTATTTTTGGATGAATTTCCATTAGATAGAAATGGTGTGGTTTTGAAAACTTCTATTATTTGATTATAAATAACAATAATATTAATAATTCTTTCTACTATAGGAACAAGGCTTGAAATTTTGAGGGAGCTAGTTGATTATCTAAATCCCAGTGTTTGACTGGTACTTATTTTATCAACACTAAAAGGATGAAAGGCAGTTGACTAAGCATTTTGTTTGATGGTTAACAATTCTGCCACTAAGCATTTTGTTTGATGGCTAACAATTCTGCCAGCTTGCTATCTTAGTAGTAGTAGTAAAAATGATTTCAAATTTTGGCACAAGGCCTACATTTTCAGGGCAGTGGGCAGGTGGATTACATCAGCCCAGTGTTCAACTGGTACTTACTTTATCGACCCTGAAAGGATGAATGGCAAAGTTGACCTCAGCAGAATTTGAACTCAGAACTTAAGGACAGACGAAATGCCACTTAGCATGCTAATGATTTTGCCAGTTGCCGCTTTAATAATAATGATGATAATAATAATAATTTTGGTACAAGGCCAGCAAAGGGTAAGTCGATATCGATCCCAGTGCTCTGTTGGTACTTGCATTATCAATGTTGAAAGGATGAAAGGTAAAGTCGACTTCAGCAGAATTTGAACTCAGAACATAAGACAAGTAAAATGCCACTAAACATTTTGCCTGGTATGCTAACGATTCTGCCAACTCATTGCCTTCAAATAATAATAATGATGATAATGATAATGATAAAGTCAGATGTTCTGGCCCTAGATAGGCTAATCTTTGAGATGCAGTCCTAGCTGTGCCAAGGCTGTGCTTTCTCCAAGAGAAATCCACGGAAATAGGAGCCCCTGCATTTGAAATGATTGTGTGGGCTCTTGCTATGTCATTCATGTTGGGAGTGTGTGTAGAGGGAGACATTGGGGTTTTCTTGCTATGAATGGTACTTGACTATTTAGGAGATATACACCAATAAAACTGTTATTGAAACAAATAAACCAGTGCGTTCACCAAGTAAAGCTGAATATGTGCAATAACTAACAAGAAATTAAAACTCCTCATAGGTTTTTGACCTTTAGCTTGTGTATATTAAATATTAATAACTTGTGTTTGTTATTATTTAGTGTGAGGAAGAAGAAAAAGGAGCAATATCCATGACCTTTAAGGGTTCTTCTAGATTAAGTTGTTGTGTGGATCAGGAGAGTATTTCAGACAATAAAATGAGTTGGCTAAAATACAGGTTACATGAAGGTATGAGAAAATAGTGTATCAGGTGATTTTGGGGATAGCTAATTTATGATCCAGTGATTATTGTGTGTTGGTGAGTGAGTCTTTGTCAGTCACTTGAATGGCCATGTTTATAAAGTGTTTGTATATCTACCAGATATGTGAACAGTATTCCAAAGTGTGTTGTACTTGAGCTTAAATAAAGAGTTTATAAAGCAATCAGGACTGAAGTGTTTTTCTGGCCTTGAAAAATAAATAGAATTTGGGATACAGTTTTCGGCAATGTTATACATTTGAACAAGCCATGAGCAATAGTTGGATACTGTCAAGACTAACATTTGTAATGACTTTCATGGATGACTTGTGATGCTTTTATGCTTAGGAGTGTAGTGCAGCACTGTTTCTTTAGTTATGAATTGTGTTTGAATTAAAGAATACACATTTGTTGTGTCCCACTGGAGGTTTTGTTCAACACTTCTATCCATGAGAGTCACACTTCAACCCTTTAGCATTTAAACTGGCCATATCCAACCCAAAATATTCTATTTTTACATGCAAACGTAGTAGAATCAGCCCCTCACACCTACCCTGCCATGTCATTCTAAAAATAGTTACAGGATATGCATGAGTAATTCAAAACAATGTGAATAAATATGCATTACATTTGACAAAGTAATTTGAATGCTAAAGGGTTAAATGACTGGGTAGCATCTGGATGTTGCCTGAATCTCGTGTTAGGTTGGGGATGAAGTCAGTCTTGTATCTGGATAAGAGTATGTATTCGAGGTAGCAGTAAGAAGCTTGTTAATGTAGAACAGTATTAGTGTTGGCGATACAACCAAACCACAATGCATCACAAAGTTAACAATTTGAAATATAGAGGTCTTTGTAGCACATACAACAATGAAGTCTAATTGGACATTTCATCTAAGAGATGGTAAGCTGAACTAGTAGGTACTCATGCCAAAGACTGCTGAAAGATTTGCTGATGTCACAGAGAACAACACTGTTTTCACTGAAATCCTCTACAGAACTTGATGGTTACCAAGAAGAGATAGAGGTTTAAAGTAGTGAGACAGTAATTGCTAGCCATACTTGCATCTTTGAGATGTTGGCAGTAAGAAGGATGGATCAATAAAGATGTGGGAAAATTTCCTTGGGATGCTTTCTGCATGAACAACACAGACATAAGTGGGTACTTAACATACTTAATGAAGTGAATTTTAAAATATTTCATCAAAATTTTACTCATATAGAAAACAAAAAAAGTATAATGAGAATTCTTTTTCCAAAGATAATGTAGACAACTTCAAAATTAAAATTTAAAAAAGCTGAAGTACATCTAACCTACTGTAATCTTATATCTTAATACTGCCGACAAGAAATAGTTTATTTACACTTTTAATTTTTTCATTTAATCTTCCTCTCAATTTCATTAGTTATTCTATATTTAAAGAATTATATTACTTAACTACATGACAACATTATTGGAGTAAAGCTACTGACATTTAAAACTTCTCCAAGCTTAAAATAGATTTTTTTTTTCCCTCTCTCTAATTGACAAAGCAGCTGCTGAACTCTGTAGCTTACAACTTATTACTTTATGAAATAAGTGTAAGCTATTTACTTAATAGGTAGTCTTTTATCTCCAACTACTGTTACTGTGATAGATGTATCCAATAACAGTTCCTTAGATGACAATGATAGTTTTGCAGTTACTGCAAGATTGGTTAGAACGTTTGTCAACTTAAAACAGTTGTCTGTTGAAGTTTGCAGGTAAATGTTTTGCTTTCTTACTTGTATCATCTACCTTTTTCCTTCATATTCGAAATACATATCCATTTTGCAGTCCATCTAATTTGGTTTCTTTATTTTAAGATAATCTCTATCTTTCCTAGATTCATAAGTTATTGGAAATGCTGCTTCTGAAAATTTAGTTTGATTTTAAGATATATATTCGAGAACATGCAATATATAAGCAAAAATTTATGTTAAGAACAAAATTCAAAATTTCAGTTTGATATTCAAGGATTAACTTCAAAAAGTTAGGTTCAAGATATTTAAGAATAGATAAATGTTAATAATTTTTTTATAATAGCAATATATTTGTAATATGTAGAATAATTCTGACTGTGATTTAAACCTTTTATCCAAAATTGTTGTTATTCAGTTATTCTATATTTGTTTCTATGCTGATAGGTTTGGGAGAAATATTTATTTAATTCACTGAAATGGTGAAATAAATCCAAAATCTGTCTGGCTGGGATGTCTCCTATAATTGTTAGAATAATTAATTAGTCATTGATGAGTATTGTTTTTTCTTACTGCATAATTTTATTTAACTCTTTAATGCTTCTCATCCTTTATAACACTCACCTTGAAGCATGTTTAACTAACTTTGCTGTCCAGAATCTAATATTGTTACATAATGTTTATTTTTGCATTTAATTTCCTCTGTTAAATGTATATGCAGTATCTTGTATACATACAATACATACATCTATGTATGGATGTACATGTATTTACACATAGAAAGTTCATTGTTGATTTTATCCCTTTAGATTCAGTTTATTTTGATTATATAATGTGTATATGTATATACACACATAAATTTCATTGTAGATTTTTTTCCCTTTAGATTCATTTTATGTTGATTATATAATGTTTGACATATCAGTTGTAGTAACTATGCTGTATTTGAACACAGGAAATTTGAAACCATTATATGTAAGGAAGCCAATTTTATGTCCTGTTAAATTTCAAAAACATTTCCGTTTTGAATTGTCCATTTTATAGTTTGCATTCAGTTCAGTTTTTAATTTGTCTTCATTACAATTGACAAGAGCTAGGAAATAGGAACAGTTGTGTGTATGACAAGACATTTTACCAACCTTTTATTCTAAATATAATGAACCAGTTTCTTCAATGTATAGTATTGCTAAAGGAGTATTTCTTACCATGTTACATTATACCAGAATCTGGTTCTCATTATGTAGGTTGTTGTAAGGTAGCTATTTCAGACTGTTTTGTTTTTTTTCTTTTCTATTTTAAAACTTTGCTATGCATTTCATGCAAATGTATATGGTTTGTGCAATAGATGAGTATCTCTATATATTGGAGGAGGAGTGCATGTGCTTTTTTTTTTCTTCTTGTCATTAAAAAGTTGGACAAATATCTTTCCCATAGCCTCAAGTTAACCCATACCTTATGGGTAGAAATTATTAGACTGAAATAGTAAAGAAGCTCATAAAATATATATATGTCTGTATGCTTGTGATTATGTTGTACATCTTTCTATAACTTAGTGGCTCAACAAACATTGGTAAATTAATGACTGGGGGTTAATATGGTCAATTAAACCTTTAAAGGTGGTGCCCCAGCATGGCCACAGTTATGTGACTGGTAGAAGGATATGTTGGAAGTTTTTGTACTTTTGAATTATATATACATTGTACAAAGTAGAAATAATACTTAATTCTGTTTATTATATAATATTTTTCTCTCTATTTTCAGAAGAATTTCTCCACCAAAATGGCTGACACTGTATCTGAAGGAATTCTCCTTGGGCTTGGAAATCCTCTTCTTGACATTACTGTTGTTTGCCCAGACAACACATTACTCGATAAATATGGTTTACTAGCTAACAATGCTATCATAGCTACAGATATTCACCATCCTCTGTATGAGGAGATGGTGAAAAATTACAAACCGGAATATTTACCTGGAGGTGCCACCCTTAATAGTGTGCGTGTAGCACAGTGGCTTCTGCAGAAACCAAATGCTACCACATTTTTTGGTGGTGTAGGCCAGGATAAATATGCTGAGATTTTGAAAAAGAAGTCTATTGATGTTGGTGTGAATGTGTGCTATCAAGTCCACAGTGATGTTCAAACTGGTGTTTGTGGAGCAATAATAACTGGAGAAGACCGATCACTTGTAACAGAATTGGGGGCTGCCCAACACTTCTGTGTTGATTTCTTGAAAAAACCTGAGAACTGGAAGTTAGTAGAAGCTGCTCAGTGTTATTATGCTGGCGGGTTTATTCTCCCTGTTAGTAAAGAATCAGTTATTGCCCTAGCACATCATAGTACTGAGAATAAAAAGACTATGGTTATAAACTTGCATGCGACTTTCCTCTGCAGTATGTTTGCTGACCCCAAAATAAATATCTTACCTTACGTAGATATTCTTTTTGGTAACAGTGATGAAGCTGCTGAATTTTGTTCTATAATGGGATTCCCGAATAAGGACTTGAAGCAAATGGCGCTACAGGTGGCGGCATTGCCAAAAGTTAATTCAGAAAGAGAGCGCATTGTTGTTTTTACCCAGGGCAGGGACCCCACTATAGTAGCACAAGGAGGAAAAGTATCTGAATATCCAGTGGAATCTGTAGACCATGATCTTATTAAAGATACAAATGGTTGTGGGGATTCTTTTGTTGGTGGATTCTTGTCCCAATGGGTTCTTGGCCGCTCAGTACAGGATTGTGTCAGGTGTGGTTTTTATGCTGCCAAAGTTGTCATTCAGCACTATGGTTGCCAATATCCAGTGAAACCAAATTTTGTTTAAACATCCTCCTTCTTATAAAATTATTGCTCTTTTGAGATGGTCAGAAGCCCTCTGAGGCTTCTTTTTTAAATTACTTAAGAATTAAGGATAAAATTCGAAGAAGTGACTTTTTGTTTGTATTTATGAAACTATTATTGGATAACTTGATTTTTCCCTATTTGTCTAGATTTTGAGCAAAGCATTAAAAGTTTCTCATGCTTATTTACTAATTATAATGATATGGCATGTTAAATACCTCACATACATATTGCTTTTGATTTTATATAATTATAAGCATCTTTAATGTTTCTTAAAATTATATGACTCTAAAAGACTTGATATGTGGTTAGCATGAAAGTAATAAAATAGTGTCATTTCTGTTGAGATTTTTTTTCTTTTTCTTGGACAGTTGGTTGACAAGAGAAAATATGGATTTAAAAAAATTTAATCTGTGTTCCATACTTTAGATTTTCAATTGCGTGATTTATCATTTGTAAGAATATACATTTTCAATTTATATACAAATAACTGTTGTTTCATTGAATTTGAGTTTATTGAAATTCCATCGCAGCTACATAAGTTAGAGATTATGCACATACTCATGTTTCTGTTCATCTGTTGAAATTTATTTTCCTTCCACTTAGAAATTCCATCTTAAATTGAATCTCAATATATATATTTTTAATTTCTCAATTGTAGTACTTAAATTCTTATGGGTCCTTTAGATAGAGCAATTCTTAAATGTAACTTTAGTAACTATATATATATATGGGAGAATATACAAAAAATAACAACAGACGAGGACAGGTGGTGTAAATAACAAAAGTATATATTAGTATGACGCTCGGGAATACGGAAAGTCTTTGACGCTTATATATATATATATATATATATATATATATATATATATTATTAATTTTCTATAAATGACATATATTTTCAATTATTTACTTGTCTTGTGCAGTAGTTTATATTTGGTTGCAGCATTTGCAGAGATAATTATGATAATGTACTGCCCCTGAGTTGTTTATATTTCACTTATTTGTTAATTTATTTTTTAATTGCTAGATATGTAAAATTTTAGAAATTCAGATTGCATATAATTTAGAAAGTTAGTTTTACTTCTCATTTTTATTTCTTGAAAGAATTCATAGTACCAATTCTTTAAAAGTTTTCCTATTTGTGATAGATAATAGATATCAGAAGGCTAATGTTTGGCCAGGATGTGGTGTACATAGCCTATTGAATCAATTCCAATAATGACTCTTATATATTATCAATCTTACAAAATTTGGGTCTCAATGTTAACCCTGGCAGCATTTGAACCTAGAACATTGAAGTACCATAGTGCACACATATATTGACTGTTTCCCATCATTCTTACTTTCATTTGAACCTAGAACATTGCAATGCTCTATTTATTGAAGTATATATACATGTATTGGTTGTCTCTCATCACACCCTTACATTTATTTCATTCATCAAATATAGAAATCCTTTTTTCGTATAAAATAGTTGATTGTTTACAACTGCTAATTTCCAGTATTATTTGTTAGTGATTAGAAATTTTAATTTATTTTGAGCATGAGATTTTCCTTGGTTGCTTTTCTATCTCATCGTTCTGGTTATATTCAGTATACATGTAATGTATGTGTTAAGGATGATACAACACATTCCTAATTCAGTAGCACTATAAAATTGTGGAATGCAATCAAATAGGATAAATACATCTTGTATTATTAAAAGTTGGATATTCTTCTTGAATGTGAATAAGAGAATAACTTTTTTTTTCCCCCTCCCTGTAAACTAATCTTGTAGTTTATATACAGCTAGTTTCAATAAAGTTGCTGGTTAGTACTTTTGTGGTTTTGAAATCTATTACCTCTTTATGCTGTACTAAAGATGCAATGGGGTAGTTAATAGAATGTCCTTACTAATCCACTAACTTCCTGTAAATGTTGCAACAAAACATAAGAAATATAGAAGAGGAAATCATTTTTGTCAAGTGTCTCCTCTGCTCTTATTTCATGCCTTCATCTCATTAATATTTATGTAATCAACAACTACACTGTTGCCATGGCCATCAAACCAGCTCTCCCTTATTGTAAAATATTAATCTATTTTAAATGGATATGATCTGTTTGTGTGTGTGTGTGTGTATAAATATTTTTGTTTCTTTTTATGAAACTTTTTTCTGAATAAATCATGAACTAACTTTGTGTGTGTGAGATCATTTGTGAGCTACACTGCTGCAATGAAATTGGTTAGCTGGAATTTGTTGCATAAAAGCCATTTCCTGATTTTGAGGTTACCTATATTTTGGATATTGGTATTGATTCTAAACATTAAGGTTGATATTAGTATTTGGGTCCTATGATTTTGTAGTAAGCTCATTCACTGCCAGAACAGAGAGCCAGGAGTAATGTGATGTTGCTGATTATTTCTTCTTGGCAAATAAGCCTAAATTGCATAAAATCTTCATTTTGTCTGTACACAGAATACTTGCCATTTCCATTGTCATTTTTGACTTGCTGTTAAATGAAGTCTCATCAAGCCATTGCCATATTTTCTTCTCTAGTTGTAGGCCTACTTGTCCATGCTGGCCTATTACAAGTTGGTCAAAGTAGTCCAGTGGTCAGATGATTCACCTTCATCATTAGCACTTTGTGGCAAAATTTGTACTCTGAGTACAGAGATCCAGACCAAATACCTCACCATATTCTATGTGATTTTCTGCTAATTCACCTCATGCTGCAGCTAGTAATTGTAATGGAGCCACTCTTTATATGAAATTCACCCATAAAAGTTGTATTAGAAAATCTTATGTTAATACAGTTATATCTTAGAAAGTGAAGTTAAAGATGTTTTTTTGCAAAAATCAAGCAGTGTTAGACTCAATTTTTGCATGATATATTAAATAGCACATACACACACACTAAAATTTAGTATATATTCTTTGTACATTTTCCCTGATATTATTGTCTTTTGTTTACCATATGCCTCAATTGATTGTATATATATATGATGGATTTACTGATAGGTTACACTAGGTGCAAGTTGTTCTAAGAAAACTTGCAGAAAATTTAGTTATGAGATAAAATTTAGAAGACAGAGCAACAAGAACGAGATGTAAAGTTTGAAAATCATATTTCTGAAGCTGCATTCCACTATAGGACTTTAAAGTATTTTAATGGTCCATGTACACAAAAGATGGGAAGAATGGGCAATTTACAAGGTTTTATCTTTATCCTTGTACATAATTGAATAAAAAATTTCACACACATACACAAAACCCTATGGAATGTCCAGAATCCAAGCTCAATATCAACATGCACTGTTTAGAAAAGCATTTTTAGCTTTTTTTTTTATTTTTTTTGTGCATACTTAAAAAAAATAACATGATAAAAACTAAATGATGGTACATCCCGGTGATTACAGTTGTACATTTTTATATTTAGTTTTATTATCAATTATTCATATAATGGTATTTTTATGAACCAACTCGTAAACTTTGATATAGCATATGTTTCTTTCATGTCTGTTAGTAAATTCTAATCTAATTCATTGATATTTATACTATTTCATCCTTCTTCCAGCTTTATGTGTATGATATGGCTCTTGTAACTTCCTGTTTGGAATATTAACATAGGGAAAATATCTTTCACTCCTTTTGTCAACATTTTCTAAACTGAGTATGCTATTTGTGTGATTTTTCATGTGTTAGTCATCAACAGATTGATGTTGTATAGGGTTTGAAGTAACACTCCAGTCCAACACAGATCGAGGTAATCATTTTCTTCAATTTGTCTTCTACAGTTGTATAAACCTTATTACACTCTTCCCTCTACAATATACCTTCATGCTTTTGTAAAAGCTTTTCTTTCAATTTGGAGAATGCTGTTATTCTTAGAGAAAAATAATGTATTTTCAATTCAGTGATAATAATACCCTGCGAAAAGGTTTGACTGTTGTGAAAATAATAAGATCTGGGCTTGACTGTCAATTTGGTTAATGTGGTAAAGTTATTTTTGCAGCCTTCAACAGATATTTGAAATATCTTTCAATTACTTAAACCTTTTATTGTTGTTGAATTTAAGTGAAAAAGAAAATAGCTAACTAAATATCTTTGTTATTCAATATCACAAGTATTTTTTATATAGATCTAAGTGGTATTCACCTGAAATTATTTTGTTTTAAAGTTAAACCTGTTAAGTTCTTTTCCATATATCTTTCTGAAGTTTTCTTTTCAACTAGTTTCATTTTGTTGATTTTTTATTTTTTTATTTTTTGGAGTAAGTGACTTAGACTGATTCATCTTCTGAGTGGATTAAAATGGTATCAATAGAATTATTCCTTTCCTGCATTTTAGAAGGGTTTTGTTCACTTCTTTTGTTTAGTTATCTTGCATTCAAATGGATCTAATATTGTGCCTCAAGTTTTCACAGTTTCTCCTTCATCTCAAGCAACCTATTAAGGTGCTAGTTCAATAATTATTGACTTAGATTTGTTGACTCTTTCAAATGTTATTGGTGATAGGGCTTTGTTTCAACCATTCAATACCTCAGTAAGACTCTTCAAACTTTGCTGAAAATACTTACAAGGTCTATTTTTTTAATTTATTCCATGGCAACAAATCTAGTCATGATTAATACTTCAATTACATCTTTGTTTTCCCCCCCTCTTTTATAATTGTATATTATTATTATTGATCTCTTTAGCATTAAGAAATTGCCTGAAATTTTCTTTGATTACAAGTTGCTTGTAATATGTAGTTATGAAAATGTAGGATTCTTTTTACCACATTTTAATCACTTCAATTACACAGCTTTATATCTATTATAATTTTATTTTATGTGTGTCTCATTTGAATAATAACTGAGATGTATAATATTTACCAACACTTCAATAACTTTAAAAAAATTACGTTTTTCAAGGGAAATTTGTTTTACAATTTTTTAAACAAATTATTATGTCTTTAAAGCATATTCAGCAAAAAGTTTCTTTTGTTATGATTCTTTTTTTAAGCTGTTAAATTGATTTATTGGTACTGTTTTTAACCTAAATAACTGAATGTGTCAGAACTATCCTAAGTAGATTATCGTTTAACTTATAAAGTATTATTTCTAATTTAACAAAGTAATCTGTTTTTACTTTGCAAAAAGCCCTAAAGACACAACTTTGAACCTTGATAAATATTAGTTCAATAAATTTCATCTGTTGGAAATGTCCATTTATAAATTAGATATTTTCTCTGATGATTTGAAAAACTTACTATTAAGAACAGCATTAGAGAATACTAATTATTTGAAAAAATTCAGTCTTTTTTCTTTCCAAAGAAGGAAGCAAAAAAAAAAAACAAAAACACAAAAATACCTGAAATGAATGGATGTCTTAAAAACACAAATTTCAATTGTTTGTGGAACCCTAAACTGTCCAGTCAGCATTCACAGGGCGCCTTTACCAGAGAAAGATTTCCTACTCTTCCCCTATTTAAATCTGCTAACATTGTAGTAGGGAAATTCATGTTTGAGTCTGAAGTGGTAAATCTAACAATTTCATGTAAGATTTTCAAGTGTCTGGAAATGTATAAGATATATTAATTCTTATATTACAAGATGGGATAGTATAATTTTGACATTAAGTTTATATTTTTAGCATTTTGGAAAGGGGCTGGAAAATATTTGAATTGTTGTCATATTAAAAAAATTTCCTTAATAAATATATGTAGACATTAAAATACATTTGAGTTCTTCAATAAAACATGTAGTGTAGTGTTTATAACTTAACATAATTATTCTGTAATTGGTGAGGGGTATATTTGGTACATACAGCAAGATTATATGAATTACATTTTGTAAAGAATTTCTCTTTGAAATCTTTGAATCTGTGTAAATATAAAGAAACAAGGCTTGGTTTCTGTATTAAGCCCATTAGAAACTCTAATGTATTAAAACTGAAGTTGCACTAAGATCTGAGTTATGGTAAAAAGGAAGGTCTCAAATTGTATGTGCTTGAAATGTTTCACTTGAATTTGCTGCAGATAATAATAATATCTGACAGCTCTGTATATAGCACAATGCTTTCAGATTTTCTTGTCTGAGATTTCAAGAAAGCTATCCATTGTACACCTGTCAATTTCCTCCTGTTCCTGTGTCTTTATTGTTTAATTCAATTCCATTTTTAGGTTTAATTTTACAACCATTTTCATTGTTTATTGTATAACATTTTGATCATCAACCCACAAACAAAGCAGATAAAACTTGTTCAAACACTTTCCTTTTTGGCTTTAGACATAAGACTGCAGTTAGTTATGAACTTGTAGTGAAATAACTAAGGATGTTATGTTGTAATATTGGTTTTCCTATCATGTGATGATTCAGAAATTACTATTTTACTAATGCACTGATGACTATAAATAAATTTTAGCAGTTTATTCAATTTTTAAAAAATTTTGTTTTCTACATTCCAGTAATTCTCTTTGTTAAAAAAGATATGTACAAACTATCGAACAAGAGATCTTTCTTTTTGTTTTCATAATGTATGTGTGTATATGTATGTATATGCATGTGTGTATATATGTATGTTATGTGCATGCATTGTGTGTGTGTGTGTATATATATATATATATATATATGTGTATATGAGAAAGAGAGAGTGAGTATTGGACAATGCTAAAGCAAGCATGGTGTAAATATTCACAAACTAGTGCTCAGATAAATAAGAACTCAAATTCCGACTCTTTTATCCTGGACAGGTATCTCTAGTGTAAAAAGTCAGTTATAAGAACAATCGTTGTGTATGTATGGAAGTAAAAAGGCAGATAAACATAAGTAAGCTTGATGAGTATATTTACATAGAATACAAAACAAACAAAAGGAGTTATGTAATCTTGACAACTGTTTCAGGTGAAACATGTCTTATGCTATAACCACCTCATAAAAGACCAATAGCATTGTAGGTGTATAGAATAACACAAGTTCTTACAGATCCATAAGGTTGTCATGACATCTTCATCAGAAGAATGTGACTAAAAGCATATTTCACAGCAGTGTTTACAAATATATAATCTTAAAATGGGGGTAGAGTGGAAATGAGTGGGGGAGGGGCTAAAGGGAAAATGAGAGAAAGGAGAGGTAACTAAAGTGGAATTAGTACTATGAAACATCAGCTGGTGATAACCAGAGAAAAGAAAAGTAAAGTACATTTATAAGGGCAAGGATGTGACCAGCACCAGGGTGGTTGCAGATCATATTCTTTATTTGTGTTTATCTACCTTTTTACTTCTGTGTGTGCATATTTGGATGTATGTTATATGTATGGTTTATATATATATATATATATATATATATATATATATATATATATATATAATGTGTGTGTGTGTGTGTGTGTGTGTGTAGTATAAATATACAGTATATATAATTTTTCAACATTTTAGGGGTTTGTATTTTTTTTTAGTTTTAAAATGCGAATACATCACAAATTTCTTCTCAATAAGATGTTATTGATATATTTTTCTTATGTAAACTGTCTCAAATTTCTGTATTTATCTATTGGTTCTTGTGTCTAACTATTTAATGAAATGTTTGCTAATGCATTCAGGGTTTCCTTTTAGCCAAAAGGGATAGTTTTCATATGTAGCATCACTGCCACTTTATAAATGTATTCAATATGTTGTCACATTTATTTGTGTAATTTCCAATTGGTAAAGGGGTCCTAGTCTTCCATAACTTTCTCCTCCCTTTGTACAATTCATTTCTCATTTTTTTTTAAACATGAACACAAAATGTGCCCCAAAAGTAACAAGCTTCTACATATAAAATAACTCTATCAGTTTACCTTGGTTACCTCAACCATTTCACCGTGTTTTTTTTTTTTTGTGTGTCTA
This sequence comes from Octopus bimaculoides, assembly GCF_046866305.1. NCBI lineage: Eukaryota > Metazoa > Mollusca > Cephalopoda > Octopoda > Octopodidae > Octopus > Octopus bimaculoides. The sequence continues at coordinate 34,205,849 of NC_142942.1, forward strand.
TTCATACTTGTCTGAAGAATTACAGTTGGTGAAACACTAATCACATCAGAGACTGATATTGAAAATAGTGTAGGGTTTCTGCTTAGTTTTATTCTCAGTAAGTTGATACTTAATATTCTTCATGTAATCACTGTAAGGATTCTATTTAATTAAATTCTAATCAAAATTTAATCAATGATATTTCAAATGAAATAATACTATGAAAACAGTAACAGCATTATAATATAAATAAAACATGCTTTTTATTATCCTTTGAAATCTCATACTACTTCACAATTTTATTTTAACTTTTGGGCCTTATGTGTGTGTCTATCTGTGCATGTATGTTAGTATATATGTATGTTAATGTGTATGATTATGATTTGTGAGGGCTACCTGTTCGGTTTCTCTCATCTTTCATGATTTGGGGCTTGTTAATCAAGTTGACTTTGTTGTCTATTCAGGTTGTTGTTTACTTCTTTCTCTGTATTGTTATTTTTGTTATTCATAACACCATAAAGTACCTTGTTAATCTGAATTGTGTTACCATGAAAGGTACACTTGTTTGTCTTGACCCTCTCCTACCATAAGGTGTACAGGGTGGGGGGCTCTCTTGATGTTGATCAGCTCGCAAGGCAGCATATTGTATAGCACTGACTGAAAAGGTTGTGTGTGTTCTCCCTCCCCCCGCCCCTGCCAACCCCCCCTCACTTCACTATGTTCTACACTTAAGTGAAGCAACCACTCATGACACAATTGAGTGTTTCTTATTGTCTAATTTTACCCAACTGACCCCTCTCTCTTCTTTCCAAGTTGAACTACATTCACACACAGTGGATACCAATGACTGTAAATATATATTGAAATATCCATGACTTGGATCATTTGAACTGTCTTTTGATACATTATTCATGGAATTTTTAATTCAACCATTATAGTTGATAAAACATGTTTGTCTTTACTGCTGGCATCTTATATTCAATATCTGATTGTCTTTATCTTTGAGCTGCTATGATATATTTATGACTTTGACTTAACTATATTGTACTAAAATTGTGTGTGATCTTTGATTGAAGTATCTGCTTAACATTTGAGCTTGTGTCTGTGTATGTGTATGTGTGTGTGTGTGTGTGTGTGTGTGTGTGTGTGTGTGCTTATACATGTCAGCATATGTAATTAAATTCTTCTATAATGGTTTTCTCATGAATATCCTCAATAGTAATTATTATGATTATTGCGATTTAATTTCTTCGACTATGTGTAGGCAGTTCACCTGAGAATGTTTGAGCCTGTTTGATCTTTTGGTTGTATACAGTGATGCTATCTTGAGTACTTCGTACAACCATTAGAAAGTAGTTGACATCTGTTATATTTTGAAAGATCATTACACAAAGTAGAATGGTTAAGCTGATAATTGGAGATAGTGAATGTTTGAATATGTTTGAAATATGCTGATGTTTCTCTTAAGTGGAAGTGAAAGCATTGTTTTAGTTATGTAGTTCCAACTTCAAAACTTTTTTTTTTTCATCAGCTCAACAAATTTTTGTATTTAATGTTGTATTTTGGTTGTTTCATCACATTTCCTTATAAATTAATATTTGTATTTGAAACAAATTTTTTATCTGTATACTGTTGTTATTCATGTTGTTGCTGTTTTGTTTAATTAACAAAGCTAACTTTGTGATTTTGTCTTCATAAAAGCATTTTGATTGCTGAAACTAAAATTAAATGTAATTCTTGATAGTCGTCTTCAAATAAAAGAGGTGGGTAACTGTGCTCTGGCTGGTAAACATTTTTATTAATTTTCATTTGACAACTTTCTTACTATTAACTTAGAAAATACATTTCATTATGCATTATTAATTTGGAGTTAATTGATAAAGTAAATGTTAAGACAAGCTTCAATTTGAGGTGATAATTTTGTTACATCTACTGACAGATGGAGGTGTCATTTATGGTTGCCACTTAACTGACTTTATGATGGATAATGTGGGACGCAAAATTACACTTCTACCCACAATGTAACATTTAAGCCATGCTAGCATGGAAAACCAAATTATTCATGTGTTTTTCCAGCTTTAATTCATAGTTATATATCTTTTTTTTTTTTTTGTTTTTGTTTTGAACTTCAATATAAACATGATGTAATTATTTTCTGAGAACTTGGAACTTTTAAAAGATATATATACCATTTTTTAAAATGTAAAATACATGAATATATTTATGTAACTATTAACTTTCAGTCTCTTACTGAATAAGTATTAGAAATATTAAAAAGCCTTTTTTTTTTTTTTTCTTTCAAAGTATATATGATTATTTGTGTTTATATTGAATCTTTTAATGTTTATAAATGAATAAAATAAGAGAAACCTTAAAAATTTGACCCCACTTTTCTATTTGGTGCTTTGTGTGGTATTTTAAGATGTTTAAAGGCAAATATGAAAATAAATCTCTATTGTATTAATGGATCTACCTCAGATTAATTCATGGAATAGTCACTCATCTGGTTCTATTCACATGTGATGCATCACTTGTCAGATTATATTATTTTGCCTAGTAATTCATATCAAGTCAAAGAAAACTTGCTAAAATTTGGTACATTTAATTCTAGTTTTGTATTTAACACGTAACCTTCGACATGACAGCTTTGATTAATTGACATGCTGTAATATTTTTAGTTTGTCTGCTCACAAAAGTTTGGAAAGTCATTTTTTTTTTTACCAATAATTAAAATGTTTTATTAATTATTTTCCATTCCCATTATACTTGCTACTAATTAAGTTTAAAAAAAAAAATGAAAACTAAGAACAAAGATTGAATTGTTCAAGTCAGTCAGGACCCTACTTCTTATTTTCACCATTTTGGCAGCCATAACAGCTACTGACATGAAACCGACAACAGAAATCAAAATCGACCCAAGAGTTTTTGTCAGGATGAGGTCCAAATATAGTCTTCAGATTCATTTGTTTCTTTGAAGTTAGAATTAATAATGTTCTGTAATAATAGTTGCAGTTGCTGGCACTAGTCATAAACTTGTAAAACTTTTAGTATCACTTTTAAAGTTGACACTTGTCATTAACCCTTTACTATTTAAACTGGCCTTATCTGGCCCTAATATTCCACCAGTTTTATATTTAAACTGACCAGATCTGGCCTCTACCTTATAATATCATTCTAAAAATAATCATGTTAGTGTAATTTCATGTGTATGAGATGATGTATGATTGATTCAAAACAATGTGAATAAATAAGTATTCTGAATGCTAAAGGGTTACAGTATTTTGCAAATGTGTATCTTAGCTAGAGAGAAAAAAAATCTATTAACATTTAGTCCAAATAAATCATTAAAATTGCTCTAACTCTGTACAGACATTGAATTTTAAACTAGATTACTTCAGATGTTTTAATTTTATTAATTAGCTTCAACAAATCCTAATCTGTGATATTGTCATTTCTAAAAACATTCTATCAAATGGTATTCAAATTCAGTACCTTTCATTCTTTCTTTCTTTAAACATAAAGGGAAAATACTTTAATACTACGACTATAGCTATTTAGATTTGTAGTAGGTATTGGATTCTATATGATATCTCATAAATTTTAAGAAATCAAAGGAGGCTGTCTTTATGTAGAAATTCTATAATGTAGAGGCCATTTCTTATTAAAGAAACAAATAGGGAAACTTGAACTCAGAAATAAAACCTAGTAAAATACATAAAATATGTTGCTGACAATGAGTCTAACAAGTACACGTGTGTGTGTGTGTAATGTAATATAAAATGGTTTCTATGGCTTGATGTTCTTCCTAATGTCAACTTCTTCACACAGTTTACTGGGTAGTTAGGTTACTAAGTAACTTGTAAGGCAAGGCCTCTAGACTGAGGGGTATGTAGTATTGAGGGAGGGGAGCTTTATGCTTGGTAAGAGAGGTTAAAGTACATGAAAGGGACAGGAATGAGTGTCTTTGCTGCAGAGGAGATTGGCTACCCCAATTGGAAAAGGAAACAAGATGATGGTGAAGAGATGTCGGGGCATCTTTGGGACTGTGAAATATATGAGTAATCCAGAGTATAGGACAAGGTAAATGGGAAGGTAAGTTCTTGAGAGTATGAAAGGAATGTGTTGTAGTTTGCGGTGGTGTGGAGGAAATAGGAGCGGAGCAGGAAGGTAATAGATGTCGGCACAGGTGGTATGAAGTGTGTGGGGAGGGATGCAAGAGGAAATGCATAGTATCATGGACAAGGTCAGAGGTACATAGGGCTAGAAATAGTGAGTGATGAACAGATGCAATGGGTGCTGCTGTTGGCAGAATGAAAGGGTATATGGAGGAAAATAGGTGGTAGACAAAGGAAGTAGTTCAAAGGAGGAGGAGTGGTTGCAAAAAATGGTGGGGGTGAAATATATATGCAGTTTCATTTATATATTGGGTTGGTGCATAATTATTGTGGCTTTTTTTCCAACAAATTTTATTCAACAAAAACAGTTTAAATTATTATTCCGGAGAATATTCACCATCTGCTTCCCATTTGCTTGGCAGACTGTCATTTAAAGATGTTTTTGTTGAATAAAATTTGTTGAAAAAAAGCTGCAATAATTATGCACCAACCCAATAATTACAGCAGCTGACTGAATCGTACCCTAGCCAGAAGTGTGATGGAGGGGTGGGTGTGAGGGAGAGACCCTTCAGGGATAGAATTCATACAGAGACATAAACATTATATGCTTTATCCCTTTTGATACCAACCTGCCTGAGACTACCCCAGGTTCTATGACAGAAACATACAAATTTTAAAATCATATAAATTATATGCTAATTCAAAATTTTATGCTAACTTGTTTCAGACCCCAACTTAATAATGAGAAAGTTATTTTACTAAATTCTCTATTTTAAAAATTAGTTGAAGCAAAGGCAGCATATGGTAACTAAAGTGTTAAGGGCCTCATTTCTGCTGAGATGGAGAGGTCTTCTCAAGCACAGCAAAATCACCAATCAACTTGGCCCTTTATCATCTCCCCCATGAGGCTCAAAATCTAGTGGTTGTTATCACTACTTTCTCCCATGTCTTCCTCGGTCTTTATGTGACTGCCCTCATCAATGCGCATCATATGACCATACTTGCACATGTAATATGTATGTAAATATAAATATGCATGTGTGTGTGCACACACACACACACACACACACACACACACACACACACACACACACACACACACACACACACACACACACACACACACACACACACACACACACACACACACACACACACACACACACACACACACACACACACACACACACACACACACACACACACACACACACACACACACACACACATACATATATTTATAAGCAGAAGTGTATATGCATTCATGTTTGCTCTCTCTCTCATATATATATATATATATATATATATATATAGGATAGTGGTACAACAAATGCACCAATATTTACTGGAAATAGCAGTCGATAATATATGATGCTATAGTAAAGCTACATTGTATATATATACTGGCAAAAATGTTTGATGGGTGGCGAACGTAAGAAAATTTCATCTTACCTGTAGGAAGAACATTAGATAAATGTACAACCCAGATGTAGATAATCTATATATATATATACATATACACACACACATGTAAAGTTCTGCATTTGGGTATATTTATGTATGTATAATTTATATACATAGTGCAGGCATGACTGTGGGTAAGAAGTTCACTTTTCAATCACAAGTTTCCAGGTTCAATCCCACTGTGTGGCATCTAGGGTGAGTGTCTTCTATAGCCTTGAGCTGGTCAAAGCCAGGTGAGTGGATTTGGTAGATAGAAACTGAAAGAAGCCCATCATAATATATATATGTGTGTGTGTGCGTGTGTGTATGTCTGTCTGTCACTGTCTCCTTGCCTTGACACCACATGGTAATTGTAAGTGGGTGTCACCATCATCATCATCTTTGTTCCCTATCTTCTGTGAAAATGTTTAGTGTTGGGGAAATATTGCCTTACTTGGAAACAGGTAAGAATTGGTAACTGGAAGGTCATTTGGTTTTAGAAAATCTGTCTCAACAAATTCCATATGGATATATGTATGCATATTTTATGCATATTTATTTAACCCTTTTGTAACTATATTTCTGACCAAAATACACCCCTCATGAGTTTCAATTAAATTCTAAAATAATCATGAATTTAGACTAGTCTCATTAACCTGTAACTTTTTTTATTTATCAACATATTAATGTGATATTTGGAACATAATTGAAGAAAGGGTTCTTAATCAATTCTATTGCATAATTTTTGTCTCAAAGTTCTCCATGTACTGGGGTACTGCTAGTGTCTCTCACATGTAAATATTGGTTCAGCTTCACAAATCGTACTCGCGTCATAATAATGGAAACATATTCATCGTCAAAAGGTTCCTGATTGCTCCAGTAATTTGTTATTCTGGGTAACTGTCTAATACCCATAGTAATATTTATGGCAAAAAATGCCCATAGGCGTAGGAGTGGCTGTGTGGTAAGTAGCTTGCTTACCAACCACATGGTTCCGGGTTCAGTCCCGCTGCGTGGCACCTTGGGCAAGTGTCTTCTACTATAGCCTCGGGTCGACCAAAGCCTTGTGAGTGGATTTGGTAGACGGAAACTGAAAGAAGCCCGTCATATATATGTATATATATGTTTGTGTTTGTCCCCCTAGCATTGCTTGACAACCGATTCTGGTGTGTTTATGTCCCCGTCACTTAGCGGTTCGGCAAAAAGAGACCGATAGAATAAGTACTAGGCTTACAAAGAATAAGTCCCGAGGTCGATTTGCTCGACTAAAGGCGGTGCTCCAGCATGGCCACAGTCAAATGACTGAAGCAAGTAAAAGAGAATTTCATCTACGGTTGCAGGAAACCACAAGCTATCTTTTTTTTCCGGCTTGTTTACATTCTGCGTAACAGTTTGTATCCGCAGTAACCATTTCAAACAAGCACGAAAAAGAAGTCTAAAGGTTTCACTTCCTGAGAAAGACTATGGGTACACCCTGTCTCCTCAGAAAAATTGTTAATAAAAATATTTTTAAAATCTTTACTCCATTCTGGTGTAAAATCTTCCTTGCTGTCGCCGTCGCCGTCGCTGCTTTCAGTTTCGGATACAGAAATATCTGATTCATTATCGTTCACCACATGCTTTTGTAGCTCATTCATTCTTTTCTTTGATATCTCCATATCTTCTGTCGAAAAACCTTCAAATTCGGAATCACTGCTTGATAGCATGAAACTCCTCTCCATCTTCAAAGTTGAAAAAAATTAACGCCGCAAAAATGTGGAAAAAAATCTTCCAAAATTCACTGAGTTCAAATATCACGCCAAACAATGTCGGATACAATAACTCAACTGTTTGCAACGTGAAATCATGTGTTTTAACGAATGTACTAACGAGATTTGGGTTCAAATATACATTTAAATAACAATGGGTACTTTTGGCCAGCTATGGCTGGGTTGGTCTTATGAACCAAAAACGTTTCGGCCGGCTACGGCTGGGTTAATAACGAAAGGGTTGAACTGACCATATCCAGTCCACATATTCAATTTGTTTTATGTTTGAACAGGCCAGATCTGGCCTCTCACATTTACTCTACAATATCATTCTGAAAATAAATAAGCATTACATTTGACAGAGTAATCTGAAATCTAAAGGGTTATGGAGTTCACTTGCCACTTTATATATATATATATATATATATATATATATATATATATAGATATATATATCATCATCATCATCGTTTAACGTCCACTTTCCATGCTAGCATGGGTTGGACGATTTGACTGAGAACTGGTGGAGCCCGAAGGCTACACCAGGCTCCAATCTGATTTGGCAGAGTTTCTACAGTGTAGTAGGTGCTTTTACGTGTCACTCGCACGAAGGCCAGTCAGGCGATACTGGCAATGGCCACGCTCAAGATGGTGTATTTTATGTGCCACCCGCACAAAAGCCAGTCCAGGGGCACTGGCAACGATCTCACTCGAAAGTCCTTACACATGCTGCGGGCACAAGTGCCAGAAAGGCGACGCTGACACATGCATATATATGTATATGTACACGCATATATATATGTATACATACACATACATATGTATATATAGTGAGAATTAACAAAAGACAAAGAAATGTGTATGAACAACAAACAGATGTATTAATTTAACGCTCGGTAAGTGAGAAAGTCTTTTACGTTTTGAGCCTATGCTCTTTGACATATATATATATATATGTATATATACATACATAAATATAAATGTATATATTATATTATATTATAAAATAATAGCAGGAAAATTACAACAAAAAAATCATCACAGAAGATATACAGGTATTGGACA